>NC_080162.1:196022809-196140309 GCF_950295315.1 Erinaceus europaeus
CCTTTGCTCTATAGATAAAAGAGATGCAAATATTGAAAATAAAATAAAGATGTATCATACACCAGATCCAAAATTTGTACCCAGGACTTATGACCCCTTGGACACATCCCTCTAGCACTCATAATTAAAGATTAGCTGTTTTTTTTTATTTTTATACTGTATTTATTTAGTAAATAGACAGAAAAATCTAGATAGAAGTCAGAAAGAGAGAGAGAGAGAGAGGAAGGGAGAAACCAGACACCCTGTGCACTGCTTCACCACTCATGAAGCTTTCCCCCGCAAGTGGGAACTGGGGTCTTGAACCCAGGTCTTTGCCCATGGTGACATGAGCGGTGAACCAGGTGCTTCACCACCTAGCCTCTGGAGATGATTTCTACTTCTGAACAGGAAGCTGTTTCCACTAATATGTTCAGGTTCCCTCCCTTGAGAATGCAAGCAAAAGGGCTCAACAGTTAACTCCCATCTTTTAAATATTTTTTAGTATTTCTAGTTGAGCAGATCTTATTTGTTTGTTTGTTTGTTTTTGCTTTCAGGATTATTGTTGGGGCTCAGTGCCTGCTCATGAAGCTTTCCCCCCTGCAGGGGAAGCATTGCTCAAACCTGGGTCCTTGCCAATGGCAGTGTGTGCACTCCACTGCCCAGCCCCATAACTCCTTATATATGTGACTTAAGTGCCAACCCCTAGCATTTTTATATGCCCCATATAGAAGTTATTTTAGTAGCTAAGTGCATACATTACAGTGCACAAGGCCCCAGGTTCAAGCCCCTGGTCCCCCACTTGCAGATGGAAAAAGCTTCAAGAGTGGTAAAGCAGGACTACAACTCTCTCTCTCTCTCTCTCTCTCTCTCTCTCCTCCTGTATCTATCCTCCCTCCTCCCTTAATTTCTCTCTGTCTCTATCCAATAATAAATAAATAAAAAGATTTTTTTAAAAGAATTTGTTAAAAAAATAGAAGTTATGTTAGAAATACTTCAGTCTTATTACAATGTCACCCACAGTTTCTGGGCTCAAATTAAGACCAGTAAGTCTTCATTCACTAAGAAGTTTCCTGCTGCTGGGGAGAATTAAACATGGTGTGTGTGTGTGTGTGTTTTTGTGTGTGTGTGTGTGTGTGTGTGTACCAGGACTTCACCATTCCAACTTGTCTTTTTAAATTTTTTATTTATTTTCTTATTTTCCCTTTTGTTGCCCTTGTTGTTTCTCATTGTTATTGTAGTTATTATTATTGTTGTTACTGATCTCATCATTGTTAGATAGGACAGAAAGAAATGGAGAGAGGAAGGGAAGACGAAGAGGGGGAGAGAAAGATGGACATCTGCAGACCTGCTTCACCACCCTTAAAGAGATGCCCCCGCAGGTGGGGAGCTGGGGGCTCAAACCAGGATCCTTCCAGCAGTCCTTGCTCTTTGCGCCACTCCGTTCCCGCCTGACTCCCTCCAAGTTGTCTTTTATGAATAGAAATAGAAAGACAGACAAGTTGAGGGAGATAAAACATCGCATCACATTTTTCTCCAATGTGGTAGGGGACATGCTAGCTTCCATATCAGACACCTGGCAAAGCAGACGTGTTATCTATCTTGCTGGCCAAAAAGTGGAATTTGTTGAAGAGGGACTGCATAAATAATAGTGTTGAAAAATGACTGAAGTATTTATTCCCTCAAATATAATTCCTAGACCCTTTTTTGACTGCAGTAGCTTCCAGAGGAGTTTGGCCTAGGGTAAATTATCGAAAGTTTCTCTCCCTCCCCCCCATTTCATTCTATAGGACAGAGGAATGAAAATTGAAAGGGGAAGGTAGATAGAGAGAAAGAGAGAAAGATAGAGACCTGCAGACTTGCTTCACTGCTTGTGAAGCAGACCCCCTGCAGGTGAGGGGGGTAGGGCTTGAATCCAGGTCCTCCTGTGTAATCCTTGCACTGGGTACTGTGTGTGCTTAAAGGCGTATCACCACCTGCTTTATTATTGATAGTTTCTCCACCACACCAAACAACAAGCAACTATTTGAAGAGACTATTTGTGGAAATGGTTTGCAAAAAGCCAATCTTGCCTGGAGGGTAGATGATAGCAAGTTTCCAGAGAGTGGGAGCTGGGTCTCAGCTGACATGCTTGGAGGACAGGGTTGGTCTGGATTTGGCTTTAGGCCTCTGCTCAGTCCATCTGGATCCAAGTGGCCCTACAGCACTGCCTTTCCAAGTGGCCCTACAGCACTGCCTTTCCTTTCATTATAAAGTCATTAAATATAATTTCATTAAAACTAGAGCAGTGGCTTCTGTCACATATTGTACATGTATGATTTATTTTAATCCAATCCTGACAACAATAATACAATTCTCCATATTGATTTTTATTTTCCATGTGGAAAAGCCTAGAAGCCATTTGTGTATGTAATTATCACAACAATTCTGTCCAGGAATCAGTATCCTTCTTGTGCTGATGAAAAGGAAGATGAGGTTTGAGGTATGCAAATCGAAATCCTAAGGGCATGGAACAGAAAATAGATGTATGTGTACTTGCTCTCTCTGTATGGAAGGGCCAGTGTGAGCAGAAGTGAATAAAGCCTTCAGAGAAGCAGAGAATTCATTAAAATCAGAAGACAGGGCAGCCCCAGGGGTAGGACCCCTGTGCAGTCACACAGGACCCTGTGTTCAGAAGGGCCTTTGTGATTGTTCATTCATATGTCAACTTGACTGGGTGACTCTGTGCCCTGATATCTGGTAGACCTTTACTCTGGGTGTGTCTGGGTGGGGATTTCAAGAATGAATTAGCATTTGAGTCAATGGAGGAAGACAGCCTACTCCAAAGTGAGTGGGTATCATCTAGTCACATTGAATAGAACTAAAGTGTAGAGGAAAGAATCCTCTTTATCTGCCTGATGGTTAAGCAGGAGAACAGGTCTACTCTCGGACTGGAGATATTACTAGCTTTCCAGATCTTTCTTCAACATTAGCCAGCAGATTCTAAGATTTCTGAGCCTCTATAATTGGGAAATCAGATATATAGACAGATAATTTTATTGATTCTAATTCTTAGGAGACTTGGGAGAATATTGACTAGCACAGCCCTATACATGATTTAGCTCTTTTGCTACCAACTTGAAATTCTTAATAATTTGGGGCCAGCAAGATAGCTCACCTGAATAGTGTCCCTGCTTTGTCATACAAAAGTCCCAGGTTTGAGCCCAGCCCCCATACACAGGAGGAAACTTGAGTGTTGTGGTGTCTTTCCCTCTCTTCTGTCTTTCTGTCTCTCTGTTTCTGTGTCTTCTCATCTACCTGAAATTAAAAGTAGGATCCTTGGATATAGGAAAACAAAAACAAACAAACAAAAACACTTGGTATTTTTAGTTATTTTAAGAAAAGTTTGGCAGCTCTTTTCAGTATATGTGTGAACACAGAAGACGTTGATGTTGTGTTGATAGCATAGTTCACTTGGAAAGGAGGTCTCGAAACTTTACATCAGGCTCAACCTGACGCTGTTGACTGGCTACGGAAGAAGGGCAAACGCTAGAAGAAGAACCTTGGATAGAGTGTTTGCTTTCTCACGGGAAATATTGGGGACCAAACCCATCCTCAACTGTACTGGAGGAACCTTCAGTACTGTGGTGTCTTTATTTCTGTTTCTCTAGCCCTGTCTCTATATTTATTTATTTATTTGTTTGTTTATTTATTTATTCCCTTTCGTTGCCCTTGTTGTTTTTTTTTTATTGTTGTAGTTATAGTTGTTGTCATCATTGTTGGATAGGACAGAGAGAAATGGAGAGAGGAGGGGAAGACAGAGAGGGGGAGAGAAAGACAGACACCTGCAGACCTGCTTCAGTCTGTGAAGCGACTCCCCTGCAGGTGAGCAGCCAGGCTCGAACTGGGATCCTTGTGCCTGTTCTTGTGCTTTGCGCTAAGTGTGCTTAACCCACTGCGCTACCGCCCTGTCTCTATCTTTTTAACTGAAAAGTTGATCTGGAGCTATGACTTCTCAGTGATGAAAATAGAAAGAAAGAAAGAAAGAAAGAAAGAAAGAAAGAAAGAAAGAAAGAAAGAGAGGAAGAAAGAAAGAAAGAAAGGGAATCACATTATACAATCCACCTCCTCAACACACACACACACATACACACACACACACACACACACACACACACACACACACACACACACCACACACCACTTTCCCACTGTACTCTCCTCCTCACTGTTCTACAAGCACAGAACTGTAGCAATGATCCATTGGCTTGATGATGTCCGAAGTCAGGGAAGACAAGAACTAACTTTAAGCACAAAAGGAAGACAATGGCATTTAAGAAACATGAAGAAAAGAGCCAGCAAAACAGCTCATTTGGATAATAACTGCTTTGCCATGCATTTGACTCAGGTTTAAACCCAGAACTCGTCATATTTAAGAAAATTTCAGTCCTGTAGTTTCTCTCCCTCTCTCTCTTTCAGTGTCTTTGTCTTTCTGTGTCTGAAATTCATCCCAGAATGGTGAAGCCCTGTAAAATACAAAAGAAATATGTTTCTTCTAGAAATATAGAGTTCTTTAGAAACTCTATAGTATCTTTTCCTACTCCTAGTTTTTCCCTGTCTGAGGTAATCATTTATACTAACAACGAATGATGAAATAGATGACAAAGAACAGTTGAGGAAATCCATAACACTTTTCCTTCTTGATCTACTATTATTCTTCAGAAAGAAGGAGGGAGAGCATTTGTATCATATGAGTATATAAATATGTGAAATAAAAACCACTGAGTTGCTTTTCTTTAGCACTTCACCATCTGGTTTTCTTCTTCTAGCGTTTGCCCTTCTTCCATAGCCAGACAACAGCGTCAGGTTGAGCCTGATGTAAAGTTTCGAGACCTCCTTTGAATCTGCAGAGGTGGCAGTCGTTGACTATGTGGGTCATAGTCTGTCTGTAGCCGCAGGGGCAGTTCGAGTCGTCTCTGGCTCCCCAGCGATGGAACATAGCGGCACACCGGCCATGGCCTGTTGGATAGCGATTGAGGAGGGCCCAATCATAACGTGCTAGGTCAAAGCCGGGTTGACGCTTGCAGGGGTCTGTGATGAGGTGGGAATCAGAAATCATGTTATCTCAGTATTTCTGCAAATAAGTTAAATACTTTTATGAGTAGATTTGTCAACGTCCATGTTCAGCGGGGAAGCAATTACAGAAGCCAGACCTTCCACCTTCAACAACCCACAATGACCCTGGGTCCATGCTCCCAGAGAAATAGAGAATGGGAAAGCTATCGGGGGGGGGGGTGGGATATGGAGTTCTGGTGGTGGGAATTGTGTGGCATTGTACCCCTCTTATCCTATGGTTTTGTCAATGTTTCCTTTTTATAAATAAACAAAATTTACGACACTCTTATACTTACTTTTAAAACTGACATTGCACAATGGTTTATAAAGTCATGGTAGCAGTGCTCAATTTTGATTTTTTTTATTTATTTAAGAAAGGAGACATTAACAAAATCATAGGATGAGGGGTACAAATCCACACAATTCCCACCACCCAGTCTCTATATCCCGTCCCCTCCCCACTAGCTTTCCCATTCTCTATCCCTCTGGGAGCATGGACCCAGAGTCATTGAGGGATGCAGAAGGTGGAAGGTCTGGCTTCTGTAATTGCTTTCCCGCTGAACACAGGCGTTGACTGGTCGGTCCATACTCCCAGTCTGCCTCTCTCTTTCCCTAGTAGGGTGGGTCTCTGGGGAAGCGGAGCTCCAGGACACATTGGTGGGGTCTTCAGTGCAGGGAAGCCTGGCCGGCATCCTGATGGCATCTGGAACCTGGGGGCTGAAAAGAGAGTTAACATATAAAGCCAAACAAATTGTTGAAGAATCATGGACCCAAAGGATGGAATAGTGGAGATAAAGTGTTGGGGGGTACTCACTGCAAACTCTAGTGTACTACTGCTTTCAGGTATGGACAATATTACACCCAATAGAGGGCATATGTTACCATGTGCAAGGACCCAGGTTCAAGCCCCTGGTAGTACCTGAAGGGCTAGGGAGCTTCAAAAGTAGTTAAGCAGTGTTGCAGAACTCTCTCTCTATCTCTCTCTCTCTCTCCATTCCCTCATTCAGGCACTGAGTCCTAGTCATAACACTGGTGGCAGTAAATGTAAATATTGATAAGTAAATAAATGTTCAGCACTTCATTAAATAGCAAATATAAGTTACAATAATAATGAGAGGGGAGCCAGTGGTAGTGTACCTGGTTGACTGCACATGTTACAATGCAGAAGGACCCAGGTTCGAGTCCCGGTCTCCACCCACAAATGGAAGGCTTTTTGAGTGGTGAAACAGGTTACAGGTCTGTCTCTCTCCCTCTCTATTTCCTCCCCCCCTCTCAATTTCTGCCTGCCTCTACCTAATAAACAAATAAAGATAATATGAACTTTTTAAAAACAACAGTGATAATGAGAGGGGGAAGAAGGGAGAAAAATTGAGATTTTTAATAATTCTGACAGCAGTTTTTTGAACAGTCCTTTTTTGAACAAGGACTCCTGCATTTTCTTCTGTCCATGAGCCAATTTTGAACTGAATATCTTAAAGTTGTAAGGCAATTTGGAGGATTATATTCAAATTGTCTCGTTTTGCAAATGTGGAAACAGAGAACCAGAGCAGTGAGAAGGCAAGAACTTTGGACTCTGATCAAATGTCCTGCCTTACCAGCCCTTGCTGCTCAATACACAGGCTACACACAGCCTCACCCCAGACGCTGCCCAACTCAGAAGCCACCATGGTCCAGGTTTTTCTGAGAAATTGCCCTGGGTCCAGGACCACAGTTAGTCTGACATTCTCTAAGGGCCTATTCCAAGAGCAGAGGCTGTCTGTTTAACTGTTTACTGAAAATGTCCCCACAAAACCCTGGCCCCTTTAGAACAAAATTCCTTTAGCAATGTAAACTCCCATGCTGAGAGGCTGATGGGCCACCAAAGAACCCTCATTATGGCTGACACAATGTGTGAATGTCCCTACCCAGCCTGAAATCCTAGTCTGGAATCCCAGTTTTATTCATTGTATTGTGCCAAGAGAAAGAAGCTCTCCTTTAAGTAAGGAGAAAAGAAGGGGGTTCTTCTTGCCTGAAGCACGGAAGACAGGGTTGACCCTCTGTCTCCTGGGGCCTGTGCTTTCCCACGGCTCCTCCCTCTGGCATTGACCTCACCCTACTCGTTATGAATCTGGAGGTTACTTCCAAGGCTAACCTGCTCAGTACATGTTCAATAGTGGAAAAGAAAGGTGATGGTCTGGGGAGTGGACAGAATTGTGGATATCCAAAATGGGGCTGGTCTGAGCTGATCTTAGAGGTGGGGTTGATGGGGGTTGGTGTGCATCGGGTCTGAGAAATTCTCTTAGTGGTGTGCATTTGGGAAGAGAGCTGTTAGTTTAACTTTTGCAGAAATCTTTCCTAAAATCCTTGTTCCTCCCACAATGGAAGGAACATTTATTAGATCCCTAACCAAATCTGCTGCTTAGTCCTTAAAATTCTCTACTTTCTTTCCTCCTTCCTTTTCTCTAGCCTCTGCTCTTTGCCTTGTGCGCATGACCAGACACTTCCCCTATCTGATGAGCTAGCTCTCTCCTGGCCACAAAGTATTTAGTTTGGAACAGAACAAAGGGAGAAATGGACGGGCTCCTTATAGTAGGTTCTTCAGGCGACCTTGTGCCATTAGGAAGAAGAAAGCCTTAGAAGCCTCCAATCTACACTAGTGTCCAGGAGTTCTCCACTCCCTGCTAGGTGTTTATCCTGATTCCATGGGTGGGGGACAGCAGACAGGGAGGTGTTAGCTGCAGGGGAATGTGGGGTGGGGACGGACTCGAGCCAGAGCCACAAGTGGTAGTTGAGACATAAGCTGTCAGTCAGAGTTGTGGGCCTGAGGCCTGAAATTAGGAGGAGAATGCCTGGCTCCGTGAAAATTTCAGCACTGGGTCTCCGCACTGGAAGAGGAGCTTTGTTCAGGTGACGTGGACATTAGAACCCACAGTCACTGGGGGAGGACTTCTGAGGCTCCTATGTTTACATGGTTGAGCTTTTATACTTTCTAGTTCATCTTCCTAACATACTCTTTTCCAGGGGTCCTCTACTTTCTTCCTTCATTTCATTTCTGTCTCTTCTCAAATGATACCTCAAAGAGGGCTTCCCTACTATGGCATTTTTTTTAAAAAAAAATATGAAACAGGACTTATCTGAGGTACCCAGGGTTCCTTCTTCTGTTCAACACTCTCCTAGGATGCTATGGTATAACCACTGTCCCCCAGCAGCGAGTGCATAGAACTTATGCAGACATCTTTAGTTAGTGTTCCTACTCCCAAATCCCCTAGTGTCTGGCACATAATAGACACAAGGTGCCCAGTGTAAAGACCCTCACAGAGCTTACCGCACTGCAACCACGGCTAAAGTGCACATTCACCCAGGAAGAAAAAGCCCAAGAAACAGGTGTTCTGTTTCTGACACCCTGAAGTCCAGCAGAGGCTGAATGAAGTCCTTAACTAAGCCGAGATTCCCATCTCTGGAATCTAATAATATGTTTTCTTTCTTGGCAAAACAGAGTTTGTAGATGTGATGAGGCTGAGGGTCTTAACTGAGAGCCCCTGAGATTCATCACTCATGAGTGGACACCTCCGGGTTGGGCTTTAGAGCAATGAGGATGTATTTTTGTTGGTTTTCACAGTTGATTCTGTCCTTTTATTTCCTCTAAGGATCCGAACTATATTCCACCTACCATGCCATCTTCGAAGTCTGACGCTAGGAGGCTCTCATTAGATGCTCAATTACATTGACAAACTCAACCTGGTGAACAAATAAGTCTGAAGGAGTTCCTTCTCTTTATCCTCTTCTCTGAAGAACTCACTTGGCTGGTGGCTTAATCACGGACTGATGCTTCTGCAGCTTGTACCTTCAGACCTGACTAGCATCTCTCCTCTTTTTCTACAATGGGGTCATCTTCCAACTCACTAGCACCCCACTCTAGTCTCTGGCCAAATCTGATGGCTGTCAGTGACTCTACACTGGCCGTGGCCCAGCTCCTCTAGGGTACTTTGGAGATTCAAGTCCACACTCCTCCTCCTCTTCTTCTTCTTCTTCTTCTTCTTCTTCTTCTAGCGTTTGCCCTTCTTCTTCTGTAGCCAGTCAACAGCGTCAGGTTGAGCCTGATGTAAAGTTTCGAGACCTCCTTTGAATCTGGAGAGGTGGCAGTCGTTGACTATGTGGGTCATACACCTCTGAAGACTACCCACTTGCTCCAACATCTGGTTCCTCTCCCCTTTCCTATCGACTCCTAACCATCCCCTGCCTCTGTCTCAGTCTGCTATAAATCCCAAGTCACAAGGGGTTCTCAACTCCACACACAAATCCCCTCATTTCTTGGGAACGACCAGCCCTATGACGAGACCTTCAGATCCTGACTCTGGGTCTCCTCATTGCATGATGGGATTTTCCCATTCTTTTTTTCTTTTTCTTTTACTTTAAATTTTATTAATCGTCTATAAAATTACAAGATAACAGGGGTATAATTCCTCACTGTTCCCACCACTAGAGTTCTGTATCCTCACTCCTTCTATTGGAAGCTACAGCAGTTCTCCTAACATTGTAGATATGGGTTAACTATTATTTCTACAACTATCTGTCTATATTTGTATATATTTGCTCACTTTTCTTCCCATAGCCCCATCTTCTCTTCTTTCCAAGTCACACCTACATCTATTACTACATCTAATTGTCCCTCCCTTTTCCCTCTTCTCTGGGTTCTGATGGAGTTGGAGTTCAAAACCATCTTGTCATCTTCCCTCTATCATTTCTACCCCACTGGAAGTATGTACCAAACTTATTTTTGAGATGTAGAAATTGGGATTTGGGGCTTCTGTAATTTTTCCTTCACTGGACATGGGTATTGGTTGGTCAATCCATACCCTCAGTCTGTTTCTATCTTTCCCTACTAGGGTAGGGCTCTGGAGAGGTGAGGTTATGAGCTACATTTGGTGAGGTTATCTGCCAAGGGAAGTCAGGATGGAATCATGATAATATCTGCAATTTGATGACTGAAAGGCAGTGAGATTAAAGACAAAATGATTAGTGAACATGAAACAAAAAGTCAGAATATAGCACATGAGAATAAGGCTCTTAGGGTGAAAAGGAAGTCTATTTTAGGTCTGTTTCTTGGAGCCTATGACTTGTAGTTTTTGCTTGAGTTTGATAGTGAGCATGGAGGTACACAAAAACCATTGTCTTTGAAGATAGTGTCAGAGTTGAGAATAGGGCTAGATAGTTGGATCTGGGCAGAGAGTAGCTCCCAGTCTTGAAGAAAATCTTTGAAAAAAATAAACTGTTTACCCCATTCACCTGATCTAGGGTCCATATATCTTTATATTTAGCACAGGAGCCTGTGTGACCTGTGAGTCCCTATCAGTCTGAGCTCTCAGTCCATGGCCACAGATGGGAGCATTCTAGGCTGCACTCATTTCAGGACCAGTCTTTCTGGAGTGCAGAGTAGGATGATCCAGCCTCCCTTTCAAAGAGTGGGTGAGCTTTGCCCATTCGTTAGCTCCTTCCCTCCTCAACTGAACCTACAGTGCATTTTCTCTTATTTCCCTTCTTCTTGAGTCCTTTAAGTACCTTGGATACCTCAGTCCCTTAATGTGGTGCCCTGCTCCTGCTTCCTCTCCTCCATCAGTAGCTACAGAGAACAGCCCCTGCAACTCATTGCTCTACCAAGCAGGGCCAGTGCTGGTATACGCTGTATTCTTGGTAACTGTCTCTTTAAAAATGTTCTTCGGGTGGGGGGCTGGTTGGGAGGTAGCACACTTGGTTAAATGCATGTGGTGCAAAGCACAAGGATGGGCATAAGGATCCTGGTTCTCAAGCCCCTGGCTCCCCACCTGCAGGGGGGTTGCTCTGCAAGCGGTAAAGCAGGTCTGCAGGTGTCTTTCTTTCCTCCTCCTCTCTGTCTTCCCCTCTATCCAACAACAACACTATAACAACAATAACAATATGTCGACCACAATAAAGGCAACAAAATGGGAAAAATAACCTCCAGGAGCAGTGGATTTGTAGTGCTGGCACCAAGCCCCAGCGATAACCCTGGAGGCAAAAAAAAAAAGAAAAAAAAAAGAAGTGTTTCCCACAGGGGCTGTGAAATAGCTCACTGGATAGTGTGCTAGTTTGCCAAGAGCATGACCCCAGGTTGAAGCCCCAGCCACCTCCTCATTCCCAACCTCAACTTGGCATTGAAGGAAGTCCACATGCTGTGGTCTCTTTCACTCTTTCTGCTTCTCTGTCTCTTTTACAAACAAACAAAAGGAAACAGTAAGAGACACCACAGCACTATTGCTTCCTTGGTGTCAGAATGCTCCCTTGTGGGACTAGCACACCAACCCACTAAAGCTCAGCCATGCTGGTAGACTTTATGCTTCCCCACTCCCCCACACACAATTGTCACTTAAGTGACTGTTACAGTGTCTCTATGTGCAGTCACCCTGTCCTCTCCTTCGCACCTGTATTTCTCCTCAAACAAGTCCTCATCCTAGTCTCACCTTCCAGCACTAGAATCTGTCCCCACTAGCATGGCTCTGCATCATTTATCTGGCATCTAGCACCAAGTAGGTGTTCAATAAACTTGCATGGTTCTGTTAGAGCATGGTGGGGGTGGGGGAGTGAGTGGGTGGAACTCCTGGGTTCCAAAGGAACCCCATATTGTCTCAGTATTAAATCCTTGATACCCTCCCTGCAGGCAACCTGACTGGGTGAAGGGCGGGGGGGGGGGGGGGGGGATAATGGATTAAACCTCCTTCTCATTCAGTTCAAAATATCCCTGCCTGGCTCATTCGGAAGAGCTGAAATGAGAAAAAAAAATGTTGAAGCTACACCCTGGGCCTGTTCATGCACTGCTTCACCACCTCTTGGGCTGTAAACTGACTTGGCTCCCACACCCCTCTGTTGGAGACCCCTGGCTGGTGACAGAGATTCTTTCTGTGGCTTATCCACATGGATACCAAACTATCCAGACACTATTATGTGGGCAACGACCAGAGCCACCTGTGGGAAGAGGCAGGTAGGTGTGGGTTACAGTCTCTCTACCACCCTCCTTCCCCAAACACACACCTACAGGAATGTTGGGTACTCAGCACAGTACTAAGAGCAAAATCAACACTACCTTTTCTGTGCCTCCAAGCTCCCCAAACTCGCCCACAGCTGCTGCTGCCTATCCTGGGGTCTATTTCAGAGGGGTCTATTTCAGACTGTGCTGTTAAAGGGACCAAAAATATCTAGCAAGTCTATAATTGGACAGAAACTTGTCAGCCCCTATCCTGGGTTTCCTGGGGCCACCTCTTGACACCTACTCCCTCTCTGCCTCCCCTCCTCCAAGGCCTCCAAACCTCCTTCCCCCAGAGAAACCTATCCCCTACCATCTGAGGTGAACCCCAGGACGGCTTGGGAACAGCCTGGGAGCAGCAGATCTCCCTTCCCTCCCCACCTCCCTGGCCCAGAGTTAAGCCCGCCCCCTGCCAGCCCCCTGCCCGCCCCTAAGCCCGCCTCCGCCCGCTCCTCCCTCCAGGCTGGCTCCAAGCTCAAGAGGGGAATCCCACCACTCCGGCCAGTGTGCCCCTGGGGGTCCGGAGCAGAGCAGCTTTGTCTTTGCGCTGCTGCAGCTGGGCCGGCTGAGCTGCTGCATTCCTCCCCCAGGAAGTATCTACCCCTTTCCCCCTTCTCCTTTTGTTTCTTTCACACTATTTTAGTCTCTGAAGTTCCAAGTCTTACCTTTTTTTTTACTTTTTTTTTTTTTTTTTTGGTTTTTTTGGTTGTCTGCTTTACAAAGCAGCCCTCTGTCTGGGCACTGGCCTGGACTTACTACAAGTCGAGGTTAGAGACAGTTTGCTAGACTTTGGGGAAGGGTGGTAGGCGGCTGGCAGGTGCCCCTCACACTCCTCCCAAGGGGGCTGCCTGTGGCAGGTTTCTCCTGCCTTTGTGAATGTTGCTTTCAGTGGATCTTCAAAAGCAGCTGACATCCCTAGAGATTCTCCTTTCCCAGGTAAGGCCGGTTTTCTTCTCTGCTGCTGTGGCAGCTGGAGGGAGGGCTGCAGACTTACCTTCCTGTCCCCAGGAAGATGCCCTGGGAAGGGTCAGAGATTGCACTGGAGGTGGGGGGTGGGAGGGCTCTTTTCCACACTCTTTTCCTTTCAGAACTTGAAAAAAGTTCTTGGAGCTCTTGAGGCAGTCACCGCAGCACTGAGCTGAGGGAGTTGTGATCTGCCTACACTCTCCAGAGCAAATTGTAGCAAAATCACGTGAACTTACCTGTTCCTGTAGGATTCTAGCTGAATTGCTCATCCTCAGGGGACCCAGCCATGAGCATGACTGCAGCTTGTCAAAGGCAGATCTTATGTTCCGTTTGTTACATATAGACAGATCCTTGTGATTATTTCAGTCTCTTTCAACTTGCAGTAAGAGCCAGAAAGACTGTATGTGGCGGGGGGAGGGGGTAATGTTGGAAGGTGAGGGTTAACAGGAAAGAAAAAAAGTATTGAGAAGAGAGTAACTTTCCTGTGACTTTGCATTTGTCAAACAACTTAATCTTTTTGGTCTAAGGTATCGATCTCTCATTATACAAAAATTTCTCAACTTTCTCTAGCCTAGGCAATACACATACATATATTGCTTAGGCTAGAATATATATATATATGTATATATGACATATATATATAATGTATTATATATATTATATATATAATTTCCCCTTTACTACCAGAACATTGTTCATTTGCTCAGTTCTGGTTTTTGGTGATTCCAAGAATGAATTTGGAACACTGGAGCCTCAGGCATGAAAGTCTTTTGCATAACTGTTATGCTCTCTCCTAGCCCTATTTCTTGTCCTTTTTTTTTTTTCCTGGATAGCATTCTCTATAGCAGACCAAAGTTCCTGGTCCTGGGCTATAAAGTGTAGTTTGAATCAGTTCTTTATTGAGAAATATGTCTTCCTTTCTCCTCTCACACTAAAAGAGACTCCTCTCTCTCTCTGAGTCTTCAACTTGAACTCAGGTTCAGAAGTGACCCTAGACTTGTTTCTAGAACAAGGTCTGAGGAGACACCTCCCTCTTCCTGCTTTTTGTGCTGTGCCCTCCTCCCCAGTTCACCGTGCCACTTATGTTCTAAGCCCTTCCACAACACTCTGTCTTTATACAGGACTTCCCAGTCCCTAACCTGTCTCTCTGTGGTCATGTATTCTGGAAAAACCCTATGAGAAGTCAGATTTCTACCTGTGATTACCGCCTGGCTGTGGACCCCATTTTGGGACTCCTTGTTTTATTTGCTGAGTTGCTGCAGACAAGTTCCAGGTGTTAGAGAATAACTGTGTGAGTTGTGCTTCTTAGAATTTAAGCTGCAGGCACATGGAGAGAGGACATCTTTAATTCAATTAAATTCATCAATTTAATTACTGCCACTGCTGGGCTTCACAGCCCTCAGGTGACTTTTTCAGACACACACACACACACACAGCAAACAAGAGAGGCATCACAGTCCTGGAAGCTCTCCACAGCGCTGTAATACTACTATGTGGTGGACGAGGGACCTGAACCTGGGTAGCACACATGGCAAAACAGGCACCCTACCAGGAGAGCTATCTGGCCATGCAATCCCTAATCTCACTTTATTTTTATTTTTATTAATTTATTCCTTGCCTCCAGGGTTATCACTGGGGCTCAGTGCCTGCACAATGAATCTGCTGATGGTCATTTTTTTCATGTTATTATAAGACAGAGAGAAATTGAGAGGGTAGGGCGAGATAGAGAGATAGACAGAGATAGAGATAAAGATAGATAGATAGATAGATAGATAATGATAGGCACCTGAAAACCTGCTTTGCAGCTTGTGAACGGTCACCTCTGCAGGTGGGAAACGGGGGCTCTATTATATGGCCTTAACCTGATAGCCACTGCTGGCCCCCCGCCCCCAGTCTTACTTTTAAATGTAAATTTTGCTATTTTATCTGGGTAACCTGAGGTAAAGGACCTTGCTCTGTGAGCTTTTGTTTCCTCCTTTGCCAAGTGGTGATCATAGAAGGAATATAAGACAGCCCTGCCAATTGCTTGTATAAGACAAACATGTAACACACACTAGTCTGCTTCTGCTTCTCAGATTTTGGGAAGGGAACACTCAGACCTAAACCTCATCCTACATTTTTTCTCGTCACTCTGCTACTGAGGGGACCTCTGTGTGACTTTGGGACAATCTCACCCTATTGAACTTCTCCTATAAAGGACAATGCCAGGAAAGTATTTTTCTTTCTCATAAATGACTTCTAGAAGATCCACTTCATTTCTACTTGTGCGAGAAGAACATCTTTGGTGTGAATGGTTTCTCTGGGGATTTCTTTTCCAGTTTCATCAGATTCTCAAATAGAGTTTATAAGTAAACAATAGTTAAGTAATTGGCTAACAGACTGATCGAACCATAGACAATTCCGGTGCTTTAAAGGTAGTCTTGAATTTGCTAACATAAAATGTCCACAAGATGTTAATTATGCAGGTTTCAGTCTCTGCCTTCTCTTGACAAATGAGAAGATAGAGCAAATTTTGGCTTGAGTTTGTGTGACTAAAAGGTCACAGGAATGAAAAATACGGTATAAGCGTTTCTCGGCTTCATTATTTGGCAGACTTCATCACTTGCATTGTAGCTTCAGGATGGATAGTTTTGCATTGCTTCTTAAAATACCTTCAAGCAAATAACCATGGCGTCCTAACAGGTGGTCTCATGGTGAGCCTCTTTACTTACTTGGATCCCCACACTTTGCAACAACGTCAGTCTTCTCGAAGAAGACTGATGTGTGGTTCTAAGGGCCTGGGGATTGTAAGAGGCTTCAGGTGATTTTAGGAGTAAACTTCCATGAGAAGCCACAAAGCAGTAACAAAGCAGTAACTGTACCATAAAGAAAGGGCATCCTGTGTATAGGGTGGATATGGAGCCCATTGTAGCTGTGAGAAAAGATATCATTAGACTCCTGTGACGTGAGCCATCTTATGGTCATTTCTTCCTAATAGTCTTCTTGTTTTAGTCTATGCCTTCCCAATTACTGGAAGTGCATTGTTTTTTTTTTTGTTTGTTTGTTTGTTTTGTTAACTCTGGCTATATTCTGGTAGAGATGAGAATATCTTTCAAATTATTATTCATGATCAGCCCATAATAAAAATTTGAGACAATGAAATATTGAAGTTCACACCATCTTTTACTGAGAACTATCTCGAAGGAGTTTTTTTTTTTTTTTTTTTTTATCACATATGGCAGACTGGGTCAAGCAGAGATGGCCTTGACTTCCCTGTAGCAGACAGGGTGTGATAGTCTGCTCTAACTTCTATAAAGAAAAGAAAAATCAGGGGCCGAGTGGTGGCATACCTAGTTGAGAGCACATTTTGGCAATGCGCAAGGACCTAGGTTTGAGTCTCAGGTCCCCACCTGCAGGGGGAAAGCTTCACGAGTGGTGAAGTAGTGCTGCAGGTGTCTATCTTCCTCTCTATCCAGCCCCCCTTTCCTCTCGATTCCTGGCTGTCTCTATTCAGTAAATAAATAAAGATAATACAAAAATTTTAAAAGAAAAGGCAAACATAGCCATAAATTAAACAACATCCCACTTGAAAATGAAACAACTGCAAAATTCTTTGTGATTGCAAAATCTAACATAATTTAAACAGCATCTCACTTGAAAATGAAACAAAAACTCTGCAAAAGTCTTCGTGATTATAGACTCATGGTGAATGCGTTGATGATTGCAAATGGATTATTCTTTTTACAGAATTTTTTTCTTTTGACCAGTTTCTTGTCCAGTTTCTTTCTTCCATTATAGAATCACTTCTTTCATACTTCTACTGTCAGAGGACTCACCTCTCCTAAGATAATCTATAGCAGAGTGTTGAATATCTGCCTCAAAATCTTTTTATCCAGTGACAGTTCTCCCAATGTTGCTTTATTCTATCATTCTTTAACCATCTTTTTCTAGGCCCTTAGAATAATTAACATCTCTTTCCCTTTGATCTCTTTTGAACTCTGTAAAATCAAAGATAGTGTACCCCCAGACTATAGGAGATTTAATATCTTTTGCTGATAGACGTTTGCACATGTGTCTTTTACTCCTATGAATTAGCCTTCAGAGATGGAAAAACCAAGGTTTATGGATATTTTCTTTCTGCTAATAGAAGTAGCAAAATTGAGGGTCAAAGTCATATCTTAAGGTAAAGACGTGTGCCCTTGACCAAAACTCCAGACTGCAAGAACTGTGTGTAGAATTCATGCCAAAAAGTCACAGGTACTATTTGGAAAGTAATATTTTTCTTTTAAAAAGTATTTTTCATTACAGTGTTTTAGGCTTGGTGCCTGCACTATGAATCCACTGCTTCTAGCAGCCATTTTTTCCCATTTTATTTGATAGGACAGAGAGAAATCGAGAGAGGAAGGGAAAATAGGGAGCGAGAAAGACACCTGCAGACCTTCTTTACTGCTTGTGAAGCAACCCCTCCTGTAACTGGGGAGTAGGGGCTTGAACCAGGATCCTTGAGCTTTGTACTATGTGCACTTAACCCAGTGTACCACTGCCTGGCCCCTCCTAAGAGTGAGATAAGCATATTGTTCAGGTACAGTATTACCAGGAATGCCTCTATGCTGTAATCCTTCTAACTTAATTTCCAGTAACATTCTGCGAAATGCCTTTCCACAACTTTACACCCAAAGCTATGCATCCATGAAAATTCTCAATTTGAACAATTATAATAAACACTAAAACTTGCTTATTTACCTCTATATCAGGCTCACAGAAAGTACTCAGTTCAGAAGCCAGGCAGTGGGACACCTCGTTAAGTGCACATATTAGAGTGAGCAAGGACCCAAGTTCAAGCCCTTGGTGCCCACCTATAGAGGAAAGCTTCATGAGTGGTGAAGTTAAGACTGCAGGTGTCTCTGTCTCTTTCTCCCTCTCTGTCTCCTTCTCCCCTCTCAATTTCTCTGTCTCTATCCAATAATAAATAGTAATTAAAAAAAAGAAAGTACTTAATAATAGCAAGGTTGAGGGGGCCAGATGGTGGTGCACCTAGTTGAGCGCACATGTTACAAGGCACAAGGACCTGGGTTCAAGTCCCAGGTCCCCACCTGCAGGAGGGAAGCTTTGTGAGTAGTGAAGCAGTGCTGCGGGTATTTCTCTATGTATTTCTCTCTATATCACTCCTCCCCTTTTGATTTCTGGCTGTCTCTAGCCCATAAGTAAATAAAGATAATACAATTAATTTTAAAATATTAAAAAGTAACAGCCAAGTTGAAATGTTATACATATTCTGTTACATTTCATCTAATGTATGCCCTGAGCTCAGTGAGAAGTGCTGAGAGGGTTCTTGCATTTATGAAGCTCACAGACTGAATAAGACCCTGGATGGCATATTCCCGGGCCTCTGGAGAAATGTCAAATGGTGACTTAACTTTTTCTCTTGCTTTGGAGTGGCTGTGACCAAGTCAGCTTGTACATTTTGTCTCTCTTCTATTCTTTCACGTAATTTCCTCCATCACTCTAGCTCTGTATTTAATGAATCAACTATCAGCTTGTCTGTTTTGACCACCAGATAAGTGAATTCCTTGAACTTGTGAGTTTTACTTATCTATGGACAAGTAGTGTCTTCACAGTGATCAACACAATAAAACTTCAACGAATCCCCTGTACTGAAGCAGTTTCAAAGTGCTGGTAATTTAGCGCTTGGCACTTAGTAGGCATTGGATTAATGAACTTGTTATTAAAAATGTTTTATTTATTTATGAAAGAGATAGAGAATGATACCAAAAGAGACCAGCACACTACTCAACTATGGCTCATGGTGGTTCTGGCGATGGAACCTGGGACCTCAGAGCCACACACATGAAAGTCTTTTGCAATAACCGCTATGCTACCTCTTCAGCCCTGGATTAATGAACTTCTTTTTTTAATTAATATTTTATTTATGTTAATGAAAGAAAGACTCAGAGAGAAAGACCAGAGCACAGCCAAGTTCTGGTTTATGGTGGTGCTGGGGATTGAACCTGGGACCTCAGAGCCTCAGGCATGCTAGATTTTTTGCATAAACATTATGCTACCTCTTCAGCACTGGGTTAATAAACTTATTTTTAAATGTATTTATTTATTCCCTTTTGTTGCCCTGTTTATTGTTGTAACTATTATTGTTGTTGTTATTGATGTCATTGTTGTTGGATAGGACAGAAAGAAATGGAGAGATGAGGGGAAGACAGAGAGGGGGAGAGAAAGATAGACACCTGCAGACCTGTTTCACTGCTTGTGAAGCGACTCCCCTGCAGGTGGGGAGCCAGGGCCTCGAACCAGGATCCTTATGCCTGTCCTTGTGCTTTGCACCACGTGCACTTAACCCGCTGCTACCGCCCGACTCCCGATTAATGAACTTCTAATGGAAGTTAAATAACAAATAAGTGAATGAAATAAAAAATGGAAATACTTTTATTTGCTTATGTTTTTTTTATTTCCTTTTGTTGCCTTTGTTGTTTTATTGTTGTAGTTATTATTGTTGTCGTTGTTGGATAGGACAGAGAGAAATGGAGAGAGGAGGGGAAGACAGAGAGGGGGAGAAAGATAGACATCTGCAGACCTGCTTCACTGCTTATGAAGTGACTCCCCAGCGGGTGGGGAGCCATGGGCTCAAACTGGGATTCTTACGCAGGTCCTCACTCTTTGTGTCACATACGCTTAACCAGCTGTGCTACCGCTGGACTCCCCTGCTTATGTTTTTAATTTACTTTATTTTTGTCATGCTTAGAATAGTGCCTCACACATAAGGCATGAATGTGGGGTGTTCACCCATCCCCACCAATGGCAGTCGAGAGGGTAGGAGACAACCTGCCAACTCTGGCACCACGAATATTTCCAAAGCTTCTGTTCAGCCGTGGGTACCCACAGAGGTGGACTGGCTGCTGAGCCGTAACCCAGGGCCAGTGCTGAGTAGACACGATGGATCTCAGCCTAGCATCCCAGAGCTTGTCAACTTTGTATCATAAAAGCTATGCAAGCAGGGCAGTGACTTTCACAAGATCACATGGTTCCCAGCCATGCTAACCATCTTTTTTTTTTTTTTTTTTTCCCCTTCCACTGTGATGATCGCTGGGGCTTGGTGCTTGCTCTATGAATCTACTGCTTCTGGCGGCCATTTTTTCCTCTTTTTTTTTTTTTCTTTCTAATTTTTTTTTTTATTAGATAGAACAGAGGGAAATTTAGGAGGAAGGGGAGATTGAGAGAGGGAAGCTCATACCCTGCAGATGGGGAGCGGGGGCTCGAATCCTGGTCCTTGCATTTGATAGTATGTGTGCTTAACCAGATGTGCCGCCACAAACACCTGCTAGCTCGGTCTTATACCTGGAAAGAAAGTGCTTCTATATACTTGCTCATATCCTCTGAAATTCTTCAATAAAAGCACAGTCAAAGTAGATATGAATGTCTATGATTCCCTGCCTGTTCTATCTCAGATGTACTCAGGGAGAGCTGGGAGAGCACAATATAACCTCTCTACCAGGTTACTCAGGACATATTAACAGCAAGGGTGCAGGTGCTCTGTGCTAGGAAGGACACAGAACTTTTTAGTTCCAACCAACCACTTACCACACATCAAATTGTTACTAGAACACAGCTATTGAGTAGACTTCCCCCATACAATTTTTTAATAAACATAGAGGTATTTCGTAGCCACTTCATTTTAAAGGACATACTTAGTGCTCTGTCAAAATAAGATCAGTCAACTCTTTTCTTTTAAATATTTTATTTATTCTATTTTTAAGAGAATTGCAGAGAGAGAAACACCAGAGCACTGCTCAGCTCTGGCTTATGGTGGTGCAGGGGACTGAACCTGGGGTTTAGGAGCCTCAGGCATGAGTCTGTTTGCATAACCATTATGCTGTCTCCCCTGCTGAGACAACTCTTTTCTCTGTTGTTCTCTGCTCCAGTCTACTTTACCCTTTCTGTATCAGAGTGTTGCTTGTCAAAACTGACATTTCACACAAGTCTTTTCCAAATGGGTAACATCTAAACTGAGTCATGAGGAAAAGAGAAGAATTTGCCACACCATTGAAAAAATTATTTAGCTTACCTCAGGCTGTCCTCCTATAGTGTGCGATTCTAGAGGGAGGGAAAAAAAAGTCTCAGCCTTATCGATTTCCATCTTCACCACGCTAGTGTATGCTTGGGGTCCAGGGGTGGCTGCCCTGTTCTTGGCATGAGTGAGCATTGGTGTGGGTGAGTGAGTGAGAGAGAGGGAGGGAGGAAGTGCAGAAATGCATGACTACATGGATGGATGGGCCAGTGAACAGACTCACAGAACAATGAATAAGAAAGCAAGTAGATGAATGGGTAAATGAATGAGCTAGTGAATAAACTAAAACCACTGAGTTGTGATCCACCATGCCAGATGGCTTTTCAGGTGAAAAGGGTACGGGAATCAGGTTGCTGTGGTCCTGGGCTCAGACAGAGCCTTTGAAGAAGCTTTTCTTCAGTCTCACCCAGGCTGTATTCTCCCACCAGTGTGAGCTCATGTGTGCTGAAAAAGTATGGACATTGCCAACAGATGTACAGGGGCAGTGAATAAAGCTCCTCTCCCATAGCTTCCCCTTGGAGGAGAGAAACTGTAGCAACTTCCCCTGAACTTTGGTCCTAGAACCTAGTTCTCCAATGCTCAAACCGCAGGGTCCTTAGGAGGTGTGGGGGTGGACCCCATAGTTCGATGGTTCAGAAACCTCTCTTATCTTGCCATGTTTGGCACATTATGAATACATTCCCTGGGGAGACACCCGTTTCTGTGGAGCCTACTTTCCTGATGTGTTCTGTTCCCCCTCCCCCGGCCACCTTACCCCACCCCCATGCAACCTTGGCCTTCTCCATATGCCCATATGCTAAGGTCTAGAGAGTGACAGGATTCTCCTAGGGTCTGAGGCAAGCTATTGGAAGAAAAAATAAATAAATAAAAAGGAACACCCATAGTCCTTATCAAAGACATTAATGCCTGTGCTAATCCACATTTTGTTCTCAAGAAGTAGATGTGTATATATATTCTTTTTTTATTTATAGTTTATTTATTTTTTTATCTTTTTAAAAAATATTTTACTTATTTTATTTTTGAGAGAGATGCAGAGGGAGAGAGAGACAGAAACACCAGAGCACTGCTCAGCTCTGGCTTATGGTGGTGCGGGGGATTGAACCTGGGACTTTGGAGCCTCAGGCATGAGAGTCTGTTTGCATAACCATTATGCTATGTCATATATATATATATATATATATATATATATATATATATATATTCTTTTTTTCCTTTTTTAAATCTTTAATTATTGGCTAGAGACAGCCAGGAATCGAGAAGGAAGGGGGGATGATAGAGAGAGAGAGAGAGAGAGAGAGAGACCCATAGCCATGCTTCACCACTTATGAAGCTTTCCCCCTGCAAGTGGGGACTGGGGGCTCAAACCTGGGTCTTTGCACATTATGCCATGTGTGCTCAACCAGGTGCACCACCATATATATTCTCTATCTAGAGGGAGGGAGAGGGCGAATTTCTTGCTGTCCAACCTAAGTATAGAGTTAAAATAGTTCAAAACTCAGTGCTTTGATTGATTTCTCCATGTGACCTTTCTAAATGCAGCACTTGTTCTGTGTCTGTCACTGTTCCAGGCACTGAAACAGAGACACCAGAGACATAATCTCTCCCTGCGTCGAAGATATCAGTGGGAGGATATGCTAAGGATAGGTCATTCATAATACCACTTGTGGGGTTCGAAAAATGGGGGCTAGGCCTCTGGGAGGCTACAAAAAACAGTGACAGAAAGTTTCAGAGAGGATAAGATACAAAAACTGGGTTTAAAGAATGAGTAGGGTCTGAAGAGAAAGAACTTCATCTCACAAGGGGGCTGGGCTGTGGTCCATATAGTGCAAGGACCAGCGCAAGGATCTGGGTTTGAGTCCCTGGCTCCCCACCTGCAGGCAGAAACTTCATAGTGGTGAAGCAGGTCTGCAAGTGTTTCTCTTTCCCTCTCTCCCTCTTGATATCCCTCCTCCTCTCTCAATTTCTCTCTGTCCTATCCAATAACATAATCTTGATAATTTTTGTTTGAGCTTGATAGTTAACATGAAGGCGGACTAAAACTATTATCTGGGAAGATGGTGTCAGACTTGAGAATAGAACTAAATAGCTGGGTTAGGGCAGAGAGTAACTCCCAAATTTGAAAAAAAAAAAAAAAAAAACTACATTAACACAATTACATGTTTACTCTATCCATCTGAGCTAGGGCCCATATGTATTCATATTTAGTAGACAACCCATCTTTCACACTAAAAACCAAAACAAACAAAAACCTACTTCTATTGTCTATGAACATCAGGCACTGCGCTTGGAATGCTAATTCCTCCCCTACTGATGAGAGGGTTTAGTATTTCCTGCCCTTGTTACAAGACGTGGCAACTGTAGCTTAGAGCAGGACACTAGATGAAACCACAGCACTGGTGCATGTGGAGACAGGTCAGACTTGTGTCTGACTGATTCCAGGGCCCATGGCTGCCCTGTTTTACTGTGTCATCGCTGCCCAGCTCTCAGAGGGTGGCATGCTGTGTTCCCATTGTTCTTCCCCTTGGAAAGGGGAAAGGGGAAAGGGGAGCCTGTTAGTACAGCTGCCCCCCCCCCCAACCCAATCAGTGTTGCACTGTAGCACTATTTATGTGCATTGCTTCATCAGGCTAGATGCTGCTTGAAATAAGCTAAAAAGAAATATCTTTTGGTGTCCTTAGCACCCTGTAATCGGAGAGTATCTCTTGAGAAATGAACTGAAACTGCATTTGAGAGAGAAAGAAAAGGGGAATCTGGGTGAATTTATACTGAAGATGTGAAAGAAATCTGAGTGGCCTTCTGGCAGCTCTGAGATGTTTGGACAGACAGAAGGGTGGTTTCTGTTTTTTGTGTGCTGATGGCAGAGCAGGCTGGATGGGGGATGTCCTCCTGTCTGTGCAGCCCCACTGACCCATGAACCCACGAAGGGGGTAGCAACAGGGAATTTGGCAGTTGACCCTTAGAGGAGAAACTTGAATAGGTAATTCTTTTTAAATTTTTTAAAATTATCTTTATTTATTGGATAGAGACAGCCAGAAATCAAGAGGGAAGGGAGTGATAGAGAGGGAGAGAGACAGAGACACCTGCTGCCCTGCTTTTAACACTTGCAAAGCTTTCCCCCTGCAGGTGAGGACCTGGGGACTCAAACCTGGGTCCTTGCACATTGTAATATGTGCGCTCAACCAGGTGCACCACTACCCGGCCCCTTGAATAGGTAATTCTAAAAATTTATGTCTAAGCTGAGTCGTCAAGCGAAGATGAAAGGAGAGGAAGAGAGCCAATTTATCAAGTGAGGGAGGAGTTGAAAGAACCAGGGATGCCACCTGCCAGAGGCGGGGCGAGTGCCTGAGAAAACCTGGCCCTACATCTTCTGCCCTTTGCCAAGTACAGGCTCAGATTCTGGTTCTGCAACAGAAATAATCCAGTTTAAACTGCCATGGGTTTAAAAGATGGGGGCAGATGAGTCTACTTTTTCCAGATGTGTATTTTTTTTTAATTAGTGATATAATAGTGATTTACAAGATTATAAGACAATAGCTGCATAATTCCACACCGTTCCCACCATCAGAGTTCTGTGCCCCCATCCCCTCCAATGGGAAGCTCGGTAGCTCTTCCAAGGTCACAGATAGAGGTTTACTTTACAGCCATATCTCTCTGTCGGTGTCTACACGGATATCTCCCTCTGCCTCTACCTCATCTATAACCATCTTCCCATTTTTCTCTGGTCCTGCCTTCACTTCCTTTTTTTTTTAATTTAGAAAATGTCTATTTATGTATTTATTCATTTATTTTCCCTTTTGTTGCCCTTGTTTTTATTGTTGTTGTAGTTATTATTGTTGTTGTTTGCTGATGTCGTCTTGTTGGATAGGACAGAGAGAAATGGAGAGAGGAGGGGAAGACTGAGAGGGAGAGAGAAAGACAGACACCTGCAGACCTGCCTCACCACCTGTGAAGCTACTCCCCTGCAGGTGAGGAGCCGGGGACTTGAACCAGGATCCTTATGTCAGTCCTTGAGCTTTGCACCACCTGTACTTAACCTGTGGTGCTACGGCCTGACTCTCCTTCACTTCCTTTCTAAGTCACACCCATACCTCTTACTATGTCATGTCCGAGTGGCCTTCCTTTTTCCTCTTCAGATAAGTGAAGCAGTGCCTGACTTCCTCTGGTGTTTTCCAGATTTCTTCTCATTTCACTGGTGGTATAAAAATAAAAGACTCCTGGCAGGTGAATCTTTGTTTCTTGCAACACAAAGCTCTGTGTGATTCTCCGCTTTGTACGGCTCTGGGTGAAGCTGCTTAAGGATAAAACTCCTTGTGCTGCCTCTCAGGCTGTGACTTCTTTTCCCTATCAGGGTCTTCTCATTTCCTGCTCCCACTCCAGACTTAGCAACTCTTTTCCCTTTAGCAAACATCTCAGGGGGGGATAGATAGCCTTAGAGGGTCTGCTAGGATCACATCATTCCTTGCCGAGCCCCAGTGTCCAGAAGCAATGTCCTAGCCGCAGGTTTCTTGTCTGTGAAAGGGGACAGTGACATGAACACATACAGCAGATTTGATTCCATATGGCTCGGCATGTAATATTCTGGGTCCCTGCTGAAGTGTGGTTGATAAATATTGATCGAATACATATATGAGCCAGTTCTTAGTTGGATGCCCCATATCTGAATGGCGTCATTCCCACTACAGACACAGAAGGACTGAGGATCAAAGAGGTCAAGCAAACTTCACTGACTTGCACATCTTGTAAGGGTCTAGATTTGATTTTAGGTACAGGAGTTCTGTATGCAGTGCTGTCATCGTGGTGCTGGCTGCTCCGTCAGGATGCAGTACCTCAGACAGAGCCTGGTGCACTCTGTGTGGATGTTGTTACTCCGAGTCACACGGAGTGAAGATCTTCAATCCAGGATACGGGCTCTCTGTGGTTTCCCGGGCAGTTAATGCTTTGATTAACTCAACAGAGACACGAGTCATTTTGTTCCCACTCCTACTATTTGATCAGCAAGTGCAGTTTGTCTTACCCACAGCTCAGCATGCCTGTCCCAAAGGCTTAGGGCTGGAGTGTGACAGAAGGACCCACCTAGTGGTTGTAAGGGTCAGGGTGTGTTGGGACACAGATACTCCATGCTTTTAGGTCTCCACCATGTCTTCTCAGAGCGGTTCCCATCACCACAACAACATATCAGCAGTACCTCATCCAACTCCCCCCGCCCCGCCCGCACCCCACACACCCTGCCCACCATGTGCAATGACCAGGCCCTCTGAATCAGACAGAGCTTGCACTCTGCCCAGGCTGCCCTAGCGATGTGCCAAATCTCATTTTCTCTCTCAAAATTGCTTTCTGCTCAGTGTCTGTCCTACCCTCCTCTTGTCCCTGAATAGGGAATGCTGGTTACTATGGTGACAGGCCAGCTTGTGGAAGGAAGCAAGCTCAGTAATTAATTGCTGGTCTTTTGGAGACTAATGGCAAGAACTCTGGCTCCCAGGGACTGGGTGTGACTTACAAAATGCCAGTTTGGCAGCCAGGCACCAGAGGAAGCTTGGGGCCCAGTGAGACAGAGATGCAGTAGTGACGCCATGCTTGCTAGGACTGCAAAAAGGCTCAGGGTTCCGATAGCAGACAGGCTATCCGAAGTTTCATGTTTGCTGTGTGTCTAGTCTGAGCTAGGACCTATACAGCGTGCTTTGCAGAAAGTATTCCTTATTTACTTTTTGCCTCCAGTGTTATCACTGGGGCTTGCTGCCAGCACTACAAATCCGCTACTCTAGACAGTCATATTTTTCCATTTTATTGGATAGGACAGAGAGAAACTGAGAGATAAGGGGAAGGGAAGAGAGGAAGAGGAAAAGATAGACACCTACAGACCTGTTTTGCTGCTTGTGAAGCATTCCCCTTGCAGGTAAGGAGCCAGGGACTTGAACCGGGATCCTTGCGTAGGTCCCTGTACTTTGTACTGTGTGCACTTAACCGGGTGCACGACTGCCCGGCCCTGCTCAGTGAGTATTTTATTATCATTTAATTTACTCCTGGAAAGAAGGCTATGCTCATCTCTATAGTCTCTTCCAAAAGATGGAAGATAAGCATTGGAGGTACTCCTTAGCTCATTCTATGAAGCCAGGATTGGCTCAATCCCAAAGTCAAAACAAAGAGCCCCCAATAAAAGAGAATGTTGGACCAACAGTTCCTAAGAGAATAGATGGGGGGAAAAATCTCAATAAAATCTTAGCAAGCCAAATACAACAATAACTAAAACGAGTTCTGCATCATCACCAAGTGGGACTTATGGCTGGTATATATAACTCATTCAGTGTTTGAAAATCACCTAATTAATATGGACAAGAGTCATCTAAAAGCCTAAAAAGTACAAGTTGGATGAAACTTTGTTTCTCCAGTGATGAGTTTTCTCAAATGTCTTGAGACTAGCTGTATATTGAACAACTATGAAATGTTTCCATTTTATCTTCCTGGTCACCATCTTATTTTATAAAAAAAGTAATGACTCAGTAATTGTTGCTAATATCTGGATTTACTTTAATTATTTATATTATGGGAATAGTATGAGCTCAGTGTCCAGAGAGGCAAACATTAAATCCCACACTCTCCTCCTCTGACCAGCTGGGTGTGCTGCCAGACACACACATCTTCTATCCAACTCCATCCCGTCCTTCAGCAGATGGGAACGATGCTGTCTGCACTGAGGGTTCAATGAAGGGGCCCGTGGTGGTGCACCTTGTTGAGCGCACATGTTAGAATGAGCAAGGACCCGATTTGGAGCCCCTGGTCCCCACCTGCAGGGGTCAGCTTTGCAAATGGTGAAGCAAGGAGCAGGTGTCTCTCTCCCTATTACCCCCTTCTCTCTCAATTTCTGGCTATCTCTATCCAATACATAAATAAAGATAATAAAAAAGAAGAGTCAATTAAATTTTGTGATACTCAGTGCCTTGTGTATGGTAGAAGTAGATGATGATTATTCCATTGCTTTTACAATTAATTGATGGCATCTATATTCTTTTAATGAGTGGCTTCTAGCCACCTTAAGATGCTAAGTTAATGAGTTATTATAAATATTGTCAGGTGCTGGCAGTTCAATAATCATTAAAAATCTGATAGCTGTTTGTCACCATTTACTGTATCCTAGACCTTTCCAAGATGCTAGGGAATAAGAAGACTAAGACAGGTAACTCCTTGCTTTCAGACAACTTTGAAGAATGATAAGAAGAAGAATGAGGAGGAGGAGGAGGAGGAGAAAGAGAGAGGGGGGCAGAGAGACAGAGACAGAGAGAGAGAGAGAAAGAGAGAGAGAGGCTGTTTGATTTGCTAAGATTCAGTATCTCTTTCTTCCTGAATATTCAGACCTCAGCTTCTCTGAGCACCATCTGGGACAGAATCTTTTTGTCTTGCTCCTGGGTCAGTCTCCTGATTCTTTGAGAATGCTGTGCTCTGTGCATTTTCACAGTGACCTTAAATGCCTGGGTGAAATGAGAACATTTTTGTCCTGATGGTAGAAATGACCGAAGTATAGATTTGATGAATATGAGGAGAATTCTCACAACGTGGAGACAACCATGTTAAATGCTACCAGCTGCACAGTTTTAGAGAGGCTCCTGTGTGTGTTACCACAGTGGCAGAGTGTAAGCCAGCCAGCTCAGTCATTGGTTCAGAAGTTGGATGAGTCACATCAGGAATGTTTCATAACTCTCATGATGCCCAGTTTTCCTACAAACCTACCCCAGAAACATATTTAAATATTATCAGACATACAGGTACAAAAAACATTTTGTTGGGAGCCAGGTGGTAGCACACCTTATTGAGTGCATACTACAAAGCGCGCGAGGACCTGGGTTCCAGCCAGCCCTCAGTCCCCACCTGGAGATGAAAAGCTTTGTGAGGGGTGAAGCAAGTGTTGCCCGTGTCTCTCTGTCTCTCTCCCTTTCTATCACCCACTTCCCCCTTGATCTTCGGCTGCCAGTAGCCAATAAATAATAAAGATAATTTAAACAATTACAAAAATGTTTTCTTGTTAACTATTAAATAAATAAACTAAATATTCAAGTTGGACCCAACAAGATATCTCATCTGAGAGGGTGTCAGACTTGCTATGTGCATGAATCAGGCTGGAGCCAGACCTCCACAACATTGGTGGGAGGAAGGGTTTTTTTTTTTTTTCTCTCTTCCTCTAGTTATCTCTCTATATGAAAAAAAAAAACAAAACTGGTCTACAAGAATTAATCCCTAAATGGCAAAATCAAAACTGTCCCAATTAGAAAGTGATCAAAATAATTGTGCTAGTGCTATAAGAGTAAGTCCTAAATAATTCTAGAGAAAGCCATAGGAAGGCCTCAATATGCATTTGCTATTTGGATGGAGGTTAGATGGATGAATGGGTAAAGAGAACTGCTGGGAAATTGTGCAGATGCAGTCACATCTGCCATGTTTTCCCCTCAGGCTACTAGTTCCCGTGAGAGTTGGGACATTCTGGGAGTGCCTGTTCCGCCATGTTATGCCCTCAGGACATTGTCTATATCCCCGCCATATCTGGAGTGCTTTGGTCACTCCTCCCTCCTCCCATTCTCACGAGAGTTATCATCCTATCCTGGAGTGCTATGGTTACTCCTCCCCCTTCCCATTCTCATGAAAGCTACTCCTATAAAAACCCTTCATTTTCCACACCTCTCTCTCTTGCCAGCGCTTCACTCCGGTGGGTGTTCAGATGCAGGAAAGGTTACTGCGTGAGGCGGCCATTTTCGCTACCTCCACGTGGTCCAACCTGCTTCTCTAGCACCCAACTCTGAGGTGCTAGCGCAAATAAAGATTTGTGTTTCCTCTTTGCTCCGGACCCCTCCTCTCTCTCTTCTCCGCGGCCCGTGCTCAACAACATCTGGCGCCCAACGTGGGGCAGAGGCCTGGAGAGGTGGGGTTCCAAGGTACATTGGTGAGGTCTACAGAATTAGAAGCATACCAACAGAAAACATTAACACTTGGATTTGCTCTTTAGAAGGGCACACTGTTATTTATTTTTTAAAAGTTTTTTTATATTTATTTATTCCCTTTTGTTGTGCTTATTTTTTTATTGTTGTAGTAATTATTGTTGTTGCTATTGATGGAGTCATTGTTGGATAGGACAGAGAGAAATGGAGAGAGGAAGGGAAGACAGAGAGGGGGAGAGAAAGATAGATACCTTCAGACCTGCATCACTGCTTGTGAAGTGACTCCTTTGCAGGTGGGGAGGCGGGGGCTCGAACAAGGATCCTTGTGCCAGTCCTTGTGCTTGGGCACAATGTTATTAGTGTGAAGAGGTGAATCTGAGGAATTCCCTTTGAAGCTACACATTTGATATATAAACCAGCTATATTTATTCATTATTTTCTGTGTTGATAACTGGGAAATCCTAAATGATATCTCACTTCATGTTTGCCTCATCTCAGATATTGATTATAGCAGGTAAAGTAGTGAGAGATTATGACTAGCTTGGCATTGAAGTCAAGGACACATAGGCCAACATAAATGCATGTGAATGCTGAACAACATCATGGGTGTTGAACAATAGATGGTTGACTGGGTTGGGAATCCCTCTCAGAGCATGATCTTACAGATTTTTGGCCCCAGCCTCCTTCAGTAAAGGCATGTTTCTCTGAGTGGGGGTATAAATTGACCTATCACTACCCATGCACAGAGAGGCAACCACAAAAGCTAGAACTCCCACCTTATGCAGCACCCCAAAAGTATTTTGGTCCAGGTTCCCTGTGGGGGAGAAATGATAGAGGAAAATGACCAGAGGGCTCTGAACTCCAACTCTATCAAGACCCAGAAAGAGAAGAGGAAAAAGGGAGGGGCATTTGGATGCAGTAATATGCCGGGCTAGCGTGGGGGTGCCTTTCCCTGGGCGCATGCTCTCTGGGTTGGAGAGAACTGGACCGAAGCCAGCCTGGGCTGCTACTCACTCAACAACGTGAGGGAGATGACTCAGAAACAGACACATGGTGGCAAGACAATGCAATGTATTTACTGATCAGAGAGCACAGGCTTTTTAAAGGGTAGACCCAGAAGTGGCAATGTTGGAAATGGAAATCACTAGGAAAGGGGTGGAGAAAGACAAAATGGGCCTGGGAAGGTAGAAACTTCCTTAGCAACTGTTGCAAGGGTTTTACCTGGTAGGATTAATACTATCCTGCAGGCAGGGAGGGTCTTGAGGGTAGAAAGAAGATAGATCAAAGGAATGGAATAGATGGGGATTTTTCAGGCAAAACAATGATTATGTAGATAGGCCATAGAATCAGGAATGCAGGGTGGAGCAGGGGGAGCTGGCTTAATGCTTTGTGAGGCTCCTCACAATTTCCCGACAGTAATAGGGCATGTGTGACTTGGAAAGGAAGAGACTATGAGTCATAGAAAAAAAAAGGTAAATGTATACAAGTATAGACCGTTGTAGAAACAATAGTTAATGCATGTTTTCAAACAATAGTTAATGCATACTTTGAAGCTCAAGAGAACTGCTGTAGCTTTTGATGGAGGGTTGTGGATTCAGAACTCTGATGGTAGGAAAGGGGCAGAGTTGTACCCCTGTTATCTTGTAATTGTGTAAGTGAATATTAAATTAATAATAAAATTTTTTTAAAAATGTATCTTTCTCCATACAGGAAATGTTCCAGTAAACCTCTAATGCTGTTTCTTCCTGGCTGAGCAAACTGGTTTCCAAGTACAAGAGCCATGGCTGGTCTTCGAGGGAATACCCCAGCCTGCCTCCTCTGGATTCTGCTGTTATGGAGTGGGGCCCGAGGCTGCCAGGCACAGAGAGCAGGTGGGGACTCCATGGTCTGTGCCAGGGTTGGGGCCTGAGAAGTCCTTGTGCATCCCCATGCTTTTATATGAGCTGCTGACTGATGCCAAGAGAGGCAGGCTTGCCGTCACACAAGTGTGGGTGTCAGATGCTCTCTAGCTAATGTGTCAAGTAGTCAGGTCCCAGCACGTGAGCCTGTGAGTGTGTGTGAGGGAACGTGAGAGGTTGTGTGGTGGCATCAGCCAGTGTGCGAATGGTCTGAGCACGTCATCATTCAATTATATACAGGTGTTTCCGTTTTTAGACACTTTGCACCACCACCACTGCATCTTATTATTAGAACCTACTTTTGCTAACCAAAAGAAATTCAAAGATCCATGCTCCATCTAGTGCTGATTGAGTGACAGCTATTCTAGAAGCAGGCTGTACTCTGAACATCAAAAGGGGTCCCCTAAAACTCCTTATCCGGGCTGCTTTAAATAAGTATTTATCCTATCACCTCCCCAGCTCCTTAATAGATATTAATGTTTTGTTTTTATAGACTTTATTTGTTGGTTGTATGGTTTGGTAGATTATTTTTGGAACCTAAGAAGCCTCAAGATTTTTTTTCCATGTAAGATGATGGCTTTGTGTATGAAAGATTGCAAGACTGACATTTCAGTGTCAAGGTATGGGTTAGATGTGCTAACACAGATTTTGGAAAGTGAAACATGTGTGCCCTTGAAACAACTGTCTTGTAAAACAACATTTTAATTCTTGATTCTCCCCAAATTCTGACATCACTTTTTTGAGGCTATGTTGCTTATTACTTTTGCACATCCCCTAGTATAGGCATCCACACATTTCACTGAATCAAATCATCACCTTATTCTACCATAAAGACTGAAGTCCCCAATGTTCCCTTAGCATCTCTTGCTTCCCTGCTCTGAGTCCCCAGATCTTTAGCAACGGAGTACTGTACATTGAGGAGACACTTTGTATTATTATCCTTGCAACTTGCAACTTTGATAAAAGCAGAATGAGAGAAAGAGAGAATGAGATAGAGTTCTCTACTTTTGGGAAATCAGGAGAAACCTGTAATGTATTAGAACAGGACAAATGAACCACCACAGCCTTGAATCAGATTCGTTGATGGATTACAGCCTGCTGGCAAGACCACGGCAGCAATATTGTGAACAGTCTCTGACATCATTGCCCCGTAGACAAAGGCTGGCCTTTGGTGTTTCAAGGAGAAAGACTCCCCAGGATTTATCTGAGTCTACACATCTGGGCAAACACACTCTTAAAGCTTTAATCCTGTTAGGGATCAGTCCTGCTGGGGCGAAGATTTACCTCAACTCCTTACAGAGTCATTTTAACTGTTTAAAAAAGAAACGGAGAAAAGGTAGAAGTGGAATATTAAAGAATGTCTTAGGGAATGTGTGTGTGTGTGTGTGTGTGTGTGTGTGTGTGTGTGTGTGTGTGCTGCTTTATTGTTTTTCTGCTTTGAACTTAATTTGTTGCTTTTCACTGTGAAATCCTAAACCTATAACAATAAAATTCACTCCTACTTCTTCTCAGCAGAGATTAACACTCTCTCATTTTGCAGATCCTCTCGCACAGGCATGCACAATCACACATCTGCATACACAATGACACATACAATACATATAGCTTTTCATACCCAGTGGTATATTGGAAAATGTGTGCAGATTAGCAAATGTGATTTCCTATCATCATGACTGTCATGGATGCTTGGCATAACTGTGTGAACACAAGGAAACTATTATTTTAATAGATCTGCATAGGTGATCCTATCAGTTGTCTTAAGAATTTTACTCGGCAAGGCTGCCATAAACTTTCTTATCACTTTTTTTTTTTTTGTCAACCTTCCATTTATCTGACCATCTTCATAACTAAGTTTGAAGTTCGTAGACTAAAGATACTCTCCTTTATAAGGCTTTTAAAGTCCTGAGAATGGGTGTGACTAATACTAGGACCATTTGGTCAGCAGGCAAAAAAAAAGGCATGTCCATTCTGTTCTCATGTATATTTTCTCTGTCCCTTTCCTCCCTCACTTCCTTTCTTTCTCCCTTCCATCCTTCCTCTTTCCTTCACTTTTACAAATCAGATGTTTTTTTTTAAAAAGTGTAATGTTTGTTCACTTTATTAAAAAATATTTTTTGTTTTATTTTAAGGACAGTTACAGGGAGAGAGAGAGACAGACACAGAGAGAGAGACACAGAGAGAGACACAGAGAGAGACAGAGACAGACAGAGAGAGAGAGACCAAGCACCAGTTTATGTTGGTCATGGTAGGACAGGATTGAATCTGAACCTTTGGAGCCTCGGGCATGACAGGTATTTTGCACAACCATTATGCTATCACTCCTGTCCTATTTGTTGTTTTAATGGCCAGATATTTATGCCATTGTCTCCAGTGGTTGATCGGTTGTTGCTTTTGGCATGCTGCTATCATGCCTTAGATTCTGAAATAGTCCAGACCAGGACATCTTTTTGTTTATTTATTTTAATTTTATTTTATTAATGGCTTCATGTCGATTCACAAAATTATGAGATAACAGGGGTATAATTGTGCACCCTCCCCACGTGCAGAATTCTGTATACCTACTCCCTTTATTGGAAACTGTAGCAATTCTCCCCAGGTTGTAGATAATGGATTGACTATTATTTCTGTAACTGTCTATATTTATATATATCCGCCCCTTTTCCTTATGGTCTTGCCTTTTTGTCCTTTCTAAGTCACACTGACACCTATTACTACTTCTGAATGGCATTCTTTTTTCCCCCCACTTCTCTCTTTGGATCCAGATGGTGTTGAAGTTCAGAGTCCTCTGCAGACCAAGACATCTTAATAGTTCCTTACAGCACTTTGAAATTTAGAAAACAAGGACTCGGGCGGTAGCTCAGCAGGTTAAGTGCATGTGGCACGAAGCTCAAGGATCGGTGTAACGATCCAGGTTCGACCTGCAGGTGACTCGCTTCACAGGCGGTGAAGCAGGTCTGCAGGTGTCTATCTTTCTCTCCCCTCTCTGTCTTCCCCTCCTCTCTCCATTTATGTCTGTCCTATCCACCCATGACATCAGTAACACCACTAGTAACTATAACAATGATAAAAAACAAGGGAAAATAAATAAATAAATAAGTAACATTTTAGAAAAGAAATTTAGAAAACAATTGTACCATACCAGCTAGTTATAAAGTGGGGATGAGCAAGCTCCTGGCTTAAAGTTACAGTGAGGACTAGAAACAAATTATGTAGTGGCATAATTTATTGAATTAAAATTTTGTATTTATATAAAATTTATGTTTCCAAATACTACATTTTTATAACACTTGTACTTTCTCTACATTAATATTTAGATTTACTTACTTATTTTGACCTATTTCTTTATTTAATGAGATAGAGAGAGAGAGATACACAAAGAGAGGCCAGAGCACTGCTCAGCTTATGGGGGTACTAGGTTCAAGTGTCTGGTCCCTACCTGCATGGGGGAAAGCTTTGTGAGTGATGAAGCAGGTCTGCAGGTCTTTCTCTCTATCTCCTTTCCTCTCAATTCCTGGCTGCCTCCATCCAATGAATAAAAATATATATTTTTTTAAAAATAGAGGTTTAAAAAATCATAAAGCAACTTTTAGTTAACCAACATAGCATTTAAATAAATCGAATAGTGTTGTTTCATGAATATTAACTGATTTTAATGTCAGCTGAACTGTCAGTTAGCTAAACCTCACAGTAACCTTGGAAACACTCACATACATGTAAGGAGAAGATGAGGCTGCAATCCTTGAAGATATCTGGACACATCCCCCAGCTAGTAGGAGACAGAGAGGCAGGTGTTTGATGGACCACATCTGGAAGCCCCAAGTCCAGTGCTTTCTTTTGTGAGATGGTAACTTTTCCCTTTCCTCTCTCCCCCGCAGGTTGCAAAACCGTCCACTACGATCTGGTCTTCCTTTTGGACACCTCCTCCAGTGTGGGCAAGGAGGATTTCGAGAAAGTCCGGCAGTGGGTGGCCAATCTGGTGGACACCTTCGAGGTGGGTCCCGACCGGACCCGCGTGGGCGTGGTGCGCTACAGCGATCGGCCCACCCCGGCTTTCCAGCTGGGCCACTTCGGCTCCCGGGAGGAGGTCAAGGCAGCGGCCCGGAGCCTGGCCTACCACGGCGGCAACACCAACACCGGCGACGCGCTGCGCTACATCACCGCGCACAGCTTCTCCCTGCAGGAGGGGGGCCGCCCCGGGGACCGAGCTTTCAAGCAGGTGGCCATCCTCCTGACCGACGGCCGCAGCCAGGACCTGGTGCTGGGTGCTGCGAGCGCAGCCCACCGGGCCGGCATCCGCATCTTTGCCGTGGGTGTCGGCGAGGCTCTAAAGGAGGAGCTGGAGGAGATCGCCTCCCAGCCCAAGTCGGCCCACGTCTTCCATGTGTCTGACTTCAATGCCATCGACAAGATCCGGGGCAAGCTGCGGCGCCGGCTGTGCGAAAGTGAGTGTGTGGGCAGCTACCCACAGGGTTTTGGCTGCTTTTGCAAGGGCCTGGGGCAGAGGGGCCCGGCACCCCAGGGCCAGGGTGGTCCTGAGCGTTGAGATGTCCGTTGAGCACATGAAGGTTGACCCGAGCCACACTGCTAAACTAGTGGCAGCGGTGAGCTCAGTCACCATTCTTGGACTTGGTAACATGAGAGATGTAGAAGCAGGGGGCTGGGTGGTGGCGCGCCTGATTGAGCGCACATGTGATAAGGTACAGAGACCCGAGTTCCAGCCCCTGGTCCCCACCAGCAGGGAGAAAGCTTTGCAAGTGGTGAAGCAGGGCTGCAGGTGTCTCTCAGTCTCTCTCCTTCTCTATCTCTCAGTTTCTGGTTTTGTCTAACCAGTTAATAAAACTAATTTAAAAATTGTGTTTTTTTGCCTCCAGGGTTATTGCTGGAGCTCAGTGTCTGCACCACGAATCCACTGCTTCTGCAGGCCATTTTTCCACTTTTTGTTGCCCTTGTTGTTGTATCGTTGTTGTGGTTATTATTGTTGTTGTTATTGTTGTTGGATAGGACAGAAAGAAATGGAGAGAGGAGGGAAAACAGAGATGGGGAGAGAAAGATAGACACCTGCAGATCTGCTTCGTGTCAGGTGTGCTTAACCCGCTGGACCCCTAAATTTTTTTTAAAAAAAGCAACATAGTAGCACTGACACCCAACGTGTCCACTATTTAAGCGTCTGTCCCGTGCTTCCCTCTCAGGAAGGCAGAAGAAGGGAGGAAATTAAGAGATCACTGGGATGGCAAGATAGCTTATGTGGATAGTGCATCTTCTTTGCCAGCTAGTGGCCCATGTTGGAGCCTGACACCCCACTTTACTTGAGGAAGCTTTGGTGCTGTGACATCTTTCCCACTCTCCCTCTGACTGTGTCTTTCTCTCTGAAATACTCAGCTCAGGGGGCCAGAGTCTGGTTGACTCACCAGGTGGAGTTCTGATGTTACCATGTGCAAGGACCAGAATTTGAACCTTGGGCCACCATGCTGGAATGGCTATAAGGGGAAGCATCATGAGTGGTGGTAAAACACTTTGATGTCCCTCCTTATCTATGTCTGTTTCTGACTCTCTATTTAGAGCAAAATAATAGCTACAATGAGCTGCGGTGTCATGCAGGCACTGAGCCCCAGTGATGATGATGGTTGCAAAAGAAAAAAGAGAGAGAGAGAGAGAGAGAGAGAAAGAAAGAAAGAAAGAAGTGGAAAGAAAATAGAAGTCAGTCCAGAACAGTAAAATCTTGGCAATGATAAAAAGAGAGAGATCAAGGGAGAGAGAGAAGACAACAAAATTGAGAGAGAGCTTAATCTAACCCCCCCCCAACTCTACTCCCCTGCCCCCTTGGTGACTGGCTAAATGTTTTAGATTCATATCTTCATTTAGGCAATGGAGAAACATCTGTCGCTTCCCAGGGCTATTGAAGTAGAAATCATTGCCTGCAAAGGCTTCGCTGCGAAAGCATTGGCACATGGGAGGTGCTATATTAGGTCATTTTTTCTTGCTGTGAAAAAGGCCATGTAAGAAAGCGCGCATAATCAAGCGTCAGGAAATGTTGCTGGCACCTGGAGCTAGCCATTCAGAGAAGGTCAGGTGCTGCTCATTCCAGAGGTCAAGTGCTGCTGACCTCGTGACCTCAGAAGGCCTCTGAGTTATTTGTCTGGAATCCCTTGTTGTGGGGAGAGGCTAAGGGAGGGTGTGGTCTAGTTGCGTCTTGGATAACAAGCAGAGAGAGCCCTTGCCTCTGTGCTCTGACCTGGAAGACTGACCTCCAAGGCCTAGAGGGGTCATCCTGAGGACAGTGACATGCTTGGGACAGGAAGGGGTGAGGTCAGTGTCTCACATGCCATCCTGTCTCCAGCTTCAACCTCTGCCTGCTTAGCCTTTTCCTTGTTGGTTTATGTGATGTGCTGGGTAACATTCCCCTCCAGAATCAGCAGGTGGGGACCAGGAGAACAGCTCCTGTTCTGATCACTTCTGGAGAGCAAGTTGCCAGGGGTAGCAGAGGAGGTGCAGTGAGAGAGAGAGAGAGTACCTGGGTCTAGTCCAACAGATCTGCCATGCATCCTGGTGAGAAAAGGCTGAGAAAATGGCTGAACTGTGCTCAACACTGAATGGCCTCCGTTCTTTCCTTCCTTCCTCCCTCCCTACCCCTCCCCTTTGTTTGGCTCTCTTTCTTTGAACAATTTATATTTTAAGATTTATTTTATTTGATAAGACAGAGAGAAATTTAGAGGGACTAGGGAAATAAGGAGGGAGAGAGACAGAGAGACATTTGCAGATGTTCATCACCACTTGGAAGCTTTCCCCCTACAGGTAGGGACCGGAGGCTTGAACCCAGGACCTTGCACACTGTAATGTGTGCTCTTAACCAGGTGCACTACCGCCTCCGTTTCTTTACATTTGGACTCTTCTCTTTGTTGTCTCACTTAATCTCCATGTATTTATTCACATGCATTTATTAGGGATTTAGTTTCTATGTGGCCTCTACTGATTTCTGGGTTTATAGAGAAATATGAAACTCACTAGGCTTTCAGGAGGTTTGTTGTCTAAGATGGCAGAAAAGACAGAGTGAAAGGTATGTGGTGATTTTAATAAAGGTGAAACAATTTTCCTAGGTGAGGTCTTGGTATGGTTGTGGTGGACAGTGAGCCTGAGAAAAAGGGAACACTTCCTGGAGGAAGGGGTACTTAGACAGTTTAGAAAGGCAAACATGAACAGCAGGGATAGGTGGCAATAGTCACTGAACTGTAATGGGTCCACAGGACTGGGCTAAAGGAAGGGGCATGGGGATAGTGACTTTGTCTTATTGTCAGGTCTCACTAAAGTAGCGTTTAGTTTAGTGTGGTTCTTCTTCTTCTAGCGTTTGCCCTTCTTCCGTAGCCAGTCAACAGCGTCAGGTTGAGCCTGATGTAAAGTTTCTAGACCTCCCTTGAATCTGGAGAGGTGGCAGTCGTGGACTATGTGGGTCATAGTCTGTCTGGAGCCGCAGGGGCAGTTCGGGTCATCTCTGGCTCCCCAGCGATGGAACATAGCGGCGCACCGGCCATGTTTAGTGTGGTAAGACATTGCAACAGTTATGCTGTGGCATACTATGGCTGGATCTGTGTAAGAAAGGAGAGGAATAGCTGTTGTATTAGAGCCAATAGAGGGAAACTGTCGTCAGCTGCTGGAGAATTTTGAGAACAGTTGTGGATGAGTGGATCACTGTTTTCCTCACTCTGTTATTAAAGAAATGGAGATGGGTCCTTGAAAGTTAAGTCAACGAAAGCTACCCCTGGGGCGCCGGGTGTTGGCACACCTGGTTGAGCCCACACATCAGTCACAATATTCAAGGACCCAGGTTCAAGTACCTGGTCCCCACCTGCAGAGGGAGAGCTTCACAAGTGGTGAAGCAGGGCTGCAGGTGTCTCTCTGTCTTTCTTCCTTTTTATCTCCTTCCCTTTCTCAATTTCTGGCCATCTCTATCAAATAAATAAGGATAATAAAACATTTTTAAAAACTAAAGGAAAGCTACCCCACAGTGTGCAAGGAATTGACCGTGGCCTTCCCTTTAAAGATAAAAATGATCTCCTTCCACAGACAGGATTATTCAGGAGGTTGGGCTCTCAGAGCAGACACTTGTTAAGTTATTGGAGTTCTCAGCAGGACATCAGAGAGGTGATGTGTCAAATTGGAAAAAGACTTATCTAGGTAAGTAAGTGAGGACTGCTCTCGGTGCAGACTGATGAGAGACCTTCACTGACAGGTTGTTTGTGGCTCTAGCTAGAAGCTGCTGAGGGGTTGTTTTGCTCTGGTGACAAAGAAAAGCAAGTCCCCTTCAATGGTGCTCAAAACACAACAAAAGTAACTGTCAGTAGCAAAGTGAAAAACATGTGGTAAGATTAAACCAAAGAGTTTCACAGAGTCCAAACCAGAAATGTCTTGGCTTATGCAACAGGACTGAGGGTAGCCTCAGCACGAAAAGGAGCTGCTTTTACTAGCGCCTTCATGTTGATGAGCTGGGTAATCACAGAATAATAAAGATGGAGGCTCGAGAGTATAGTGATCATTCAACTCAGTCAAACTCGTTCTTTCATTTACTCATTCAACAACTGTGTGTTATACCAGTCATTATATTCAATCTATGAATTCATTCAACTTGAACGACCCAATGTTGTGAGGCTGTAGCCACCGATTCAATTCACTCTGTTTATTCTCTCAGTCAATAACCATATATTGAGTGATTCCTCTGTCTGCCAAGTGCCCCTCTGTGACCTCAACAAGCTTTTGTCTACTTGGGGATTAATTCTGTGCTTGCTGTTGTGATATGCACAATCCAAGTACTTGTGCAATGATTCTCTCTCTCCAAGTAGAGGATGAAACATACAGCAAATCTGAAATGATAGCAGTAACTGAAAAATTAAGAGAAATGTATTTCTACTGGTACCATTCATTTGTTAGTACTGCTGCTGTCATTCACTCAAAGGTTTCAGATTCTCTCTTTATTTATACAGTGGGGTTCGTGGCTTTGATAAGTCCCATAAGCTTTGTTCATTTGCTCAAACAAATAGCTACTGTTCACTAGCACTGTGTCTGAGTCAGGCCTGTGTTGACGCTAGTAGGCTCTAATAGTGAGAGATTAGATGGGTTTACAGAAGGGAGCTTGGGAAGATGTAGAATGTCCTATAGCGTTAAAAATCACTAGTGATTTAATAATGGTTTAGAAAGTTCAGTGGCAGTATTTCCCTCCACAATCACCACCATAGTCAGAAATAGGATTATTTTAAAGAGAGAGACAAAGAGGCAGTGAAATCAGAGAGAAGATGAAAGAGACACAGCTTTGAAGCTTCCTTCTGCCCCGAAACTTCCTTCAATGCAGTTGGGGTCAGGCTCGAACCTGGTTCACACACATGGCAGTGAAATCAGAGAGAAGATGAAAGAGACACAGCTTTGAAGCTTCCTTCAGCCCCGAAACTTCCTTCAGTGCAGTTGGGGCCAGGCTCAAACCTGGTTCACACACACGGCAATGCAGCACACTGTCCAGGTGAACTATTTTCAATAGCCTCAGACAAAGACTTTTGAAGTGAATGAAGCTTAATTCTTGGTTTCCTGTGATCCTCAAGAGGTCATTTAGCCTCTCGGTGCCATTTGCAATACCATCTATAATGCAATAGGAGGAATCAAAAAAGCAGGTAATGATAAAATATGAAGAACCAGGAAACTAATTCTGGGGATTGTGGTGAGACTTTAATAACATGGAAGTTTTAAAAATACTTCCTATGTGCCATCACTGGCCAGGAAGAGCTCATGACTTGAGTTCAAGAGGACAGAGGGAAAACAAAACAAAACAAACAAACAAATGGAAAAAAAACACACACACAACTCATTTCTGCTCTTTGCTCACTAACTGACCTGGGAAATGATTCCAACTCACTCAACACTAGTAAATCAGGAGACGTTTCCAGCAGTGCATACTCCATCATAGGATTTTGCACATATTAATTCTCAAAATGCATGCAAGTTAAGAATAAGAATATAAGAATAAATGTGCTCGAAGAAAAATTGGCAATATTGAGTTTTTTTTCTCTTCAGGTCTGCCTTAGAATTTAATGAAACTCTTAGCATAGCACTAAATGAAACATCTTGAGTTCCTGAGAAACAAAAAGGGAAAGCAGAAGTCCACAGCTATGCCAGGAGTATTTAGACAGAGGAGAGGCATCCTTAATGATCACCCCCTCTGTGGCCTCTCCTAAGGTCTACCAGGGGCCATAGATTACTATCACCTAGCCTTGGCTCACACAGGGAGGCACCAACATGCCAATCATATCAATTCCTGTTGTTCTTTGGGCTGACAATTCCTGGGGAATCAATCTCAGCCTTGTTTCCTGCAGTATGTGGAGTAGAAGTTACTGTGGATGAGGCCCAACCCCAAAAGCATGGGTTGTAATTAAGAGCTTTCTCCACCCTGGACTCTGTGGTAGCCACAGAACAACCTTTATATAGTTGATCGGGTTGTCATCGGGCCTGTGGAATTCCAGCCTGCCACAGCGAGAGCCTCCACCTATTTCTATTTTGAGGACACTCTGTGGTGGTCCTCAGTGCCCTCTCCCCAAGTCAGGGGCTAATTTTCTGCCTCTTGTCTTATAACTTTTGGACAACAGGGCTGAACTCTTAGAAAGGGTCAGTGCAATGAAAGGGTCCTTCCCATGATTCTGTAGTGCTTTGAAGCAGGGCCTTCTTTTCGTCTCTTTTTGCTGTATCCATCCTTACCAACATTATCATTTCTAAAGATTTTGGGTTTTGGATGTTACACTTGCAAACATGACAGAGAAAAGGGGGAGAGAGAGTCTTTTCTTGCACAACCATGGTTCTCAGTGGGAAAAAAAAATGTTGGCATCTACACTCCAGCTCTGCCTTTTGATGGATGCATGAAGCTGATTCCCTTAGATCTAGTCATTCACAAGTTTCAGCTACCTGCACTTATATGGGACTCATGTCACCTTCAGGCCCCTTTGCACCATTGATAAGTGATCTTAGCCTGATGTTACTGAGAGGATCTCCTTTGCTTTTTTCTATGGCTCAACAGTCCGCTTCCTTTAAGTGAACGATAATGCTTAGTTGAACATTTCTGTTGTCCTTTTTTCTTGTGGTAATACAAAGAATTTCCAGCAAATAATCCAACTTCTTTATGGAATTCTAAGTGGATTAGGCAGAACTTTACAGATACCATCTCAGGATAGTGAGTGCTTTAAAGATTCTCGCTATATATATTTTTAGATGCTTTTTCCAGCATGTACTTACTGATCTATTATCTCCCAGATATTGTTGGAGTCATGCTATTCTGAAGGCTGCAGTGGTGAATGAGACATCTGCTAGTCTACTTATCTGGTGAGGCTTTCCAGAAAGGAAAATATATATATATATATATATTTACTTGATTTAAATATATATTTAAATCAAGTAAACAGACACTGAGATTTCATGTCCTGATAACTACTTTGAAGAAAATAAAGCAGGATAATGTGACCAAGGTGGGGAGGTTGTGGGAAACTTCTTTGAAATAACTGACTTGAGTTTAGAATGATATGAAACGACCTCTTATGCCAATATTGATGGGTCAAGAGCTTTAGGCTGGGGTAGCAGTGAAGCAGAAGCTGTGTTTGTGTGTGTGGACTCTTTCTGCAGGAGAAACAAAGTCCATGTGTTACAGGTGTGGAAAAGTGACAAAGTGCCTGTCAGGGGGAGCTAAGAGGATTTCCGAAGAATACTGTACCCTCATTTTCTTTTCCTTTTTGTTTTCTTTTTGCCTTGAGGGGTGTCCCTGGGGTTCAGTACCAGCACTATGGGTCCCCTACTCCTCGTGGCCATTTTTTTTTCATGTTATCAGATAGGACAGAGAGAAATTGAGACGGGAGGTCGAAATAGGGAGAGAGAAAGATAGACACTTACAGACTTGTTTCACCACTTGTGAAGCTTCCCCCTTTTGGTGGGGAGTGGGGAATTGAACCCAGATCCTTGCACAGGCCATTGCACTTGCTACTACGTGTACTTGACTGGCTGCCACCACCTGGCCCCCTGTGCCCTTCTTTTCAAGAGGCAAAAATTGATACTTAGTGTTCAAGCTTACTTTCTTCCAGTTTTGCACAACCGGGACCCCAAGCAAGAGGTCAGTTGTGACCACTGGATTTCACTCCCATACCCTATAATGATCTGTTCTCTTGAATAGCCAATGATAACACCCAAGGGAAAGAGCCGGGGTGGCTATAGACATGGGGTGGATGGCCTGGTCAGCCTGGGAGCATCTTCGGACTCATCTTCCTCAGAGCCCAAGTCTTGTAATTCCCACAGAGGGTAGAACCCAGTTGCTGTCATTGTCCCCAGTAACCGCGTTTCCTTGACCACACTTTTGCCTGCCTTTTTTTTTTGAAGCCTGAAAACACAAACTAGGAATCAAATATACAATCTGCATATAGCACTAATACAGAAACAACACATGTGCATGTCCATATATACTGTCCCCACACACACCACATACATACCACACACATAGCCTACTTACATACACAATCACCTATAACATACTACATATACAACACACACTTCACATACTCACAGAGACCACATGCACATCATGCAAACACCACATATATAACAAGCACATACGACACATATATGACCACATGCACAGAACAAGCACCATATACACACCCTGGTTACACACAACCACATCTTTACATCACACCAGGCATATACCACACACACAACACATACTACAGACCACACAGCGCATATACAAGTATATCATGCACATCATACACATAAACCAAGTACAAGGAACAAGGAACACATTCACACACACCAGACATAGATAGGTGTGTTCATAAACGTTCAACACCGTGTCTACACACGGGATCCGGGATCCATACTCTACTCACAGCCACTGCACCAGATAGTGAGTTTTTTTGGAAAAGTCATGCAATATTTTCTATATTTCTATCATGACTTTTCTAACAATCAAATATATACATACAAAAAAATTGAGAATGTATATGTGGTCCCAAGTGGCTCATCCAGCTAGTGTTCTGGGAGGGCCAGAAAACAGGGAGGAGACAGTGGCAGCATCAGCTGTGGCTTTGGAGCCTCCACATGGATGCTGTGGCTTGGCCCTGGGGACAGCATCAACCTCAACAAGTAATTAGGCCTGGTCCCCACCCACTACCTAAAGGTCACTGGGAGTTCCTCTTAGGAAAAGTTGTTATGATCCTAGTAAAACCCTAGAAATAGTAATCAAGTGACTTAATTATGACTCTGCACTGGAACTTTTTATTAGAAAATTAAGAAAAAAGGCAAACCACCCTTCACTTATTTTTAAATTGTGTAAATTTGGGACAAAAAAAGAAAGTCTCTCACCTCTGCTAACCAGCTCCAACCCCGGCAGTGACTCCTGATGCTTGTCTCTGTCAGACTCCCCTCTTCATCTGAGACTGTATGAACCACTCATGCCTTTTAGCCTCTGTTAAACCAGGGAACATGCTCCCCTCTTATCCTTTATAGCTGGTGTGTCCTACGACACTGTGAGATATCCTAGGTTTAAAGATTTTTTTTTTTTCTCCTGATGGAGCTGTGGCTTTATAACATCAGGTTCTAACAGGTAGACCAGGTCTAAAAGTTTGAGTTTGTATTTGCTTCTGTTTATTTTGACAGAATTATTTCTTTTATGTAATTCTAGTTGAGGGACCACGCGGTGGCACACCTGACTGAATGCATATGTTAGAATGTGTAAAGGATCCAGGTTTGAACCCCCGGTCCCCAACTGCACAGGGAAAGCTTTGTGAATGGTGAAGCAGTGTTGCAGATGTCTTTCTGCCTCTCTGCCCCTCTCTCTCTCTCTCTCTCTCCCTTTCCACTCAATTTCTGACTGTCTCTATCCAAAAAATAAATGAAGATAATTAAAACAAATAAATTTTTCTTTACAAAGTAATCCTAGATGAGTTAAAGCTAGAGACTAAGTCACTTAATTATGACAGTGTGCAGGAAATGTCACTTGACGGTGAGAAGCTTCTGCCATCCTTCTCTTTTCTCTTGACTCTCCTCAAAGAGATTATCCTGCACTTTGCTGCTGGCTTCTAGTCTCATACAAGAACTCAAGAAGGGATTTTCATAAACTGAGCTCTGTAGGTGCTTATGGACTCGGTCCTGTAGGTGGATTTCCAGAAGAGGTTTGCCCAAACACACTGTGGGTCCATGTGTGTAGTACAGTACAGGTGGGGGGGTGTGTGTGTGGTTAGACTGCAGTGTCACTCTGTGACCAACTCTCCTCACCTGTGTAGTCTGAGGACAGTTACCTAACTTATTTTTTGCTCTCCACCACCCCTTCACCTGATTCACAATGAATTATTTTTATAGACTTTAGTTTTACAAGAGAATGGCCAATTTGTAGCATGGCACCCAGTGCCCATCAAAGGGTAGTGCACAAAGTCATTCATGTGCAGTCTTCCTGTGTCTTTGACTTGAGGCAGGAATCCCAACTTGGTCCCTTTGCCAGTTGAGCCCTTTGGTGATTTTATCATGCTGGGCCTTGGTTTCCTTTGTAAAATTGATGTTTTTTTTTTAAAGTATTTATTTATTTATTTTCCCTTTGTTGCCCTTGTTGTTTAACATTGTTGTGGTTATTGATGTCATTGTTGTTGGATAGGACAAAGAGAAATGGAGAGAGGAGAGGAAGACAGAGGGGGAGAGAAAGATAGACACCTGCAGACCTGCTTCACAGTCTGTGAAGCAACTGGCCTGAAGGTGGGGAGCCAGGAGCTCGAACCAGGATCCTTCCATCTGTCCTTGTGCTTGGCACCACTTGTGCTTAACCTGCTGTGCCACGGCCCGACTCCCAAAATTGATGTTTATTTAGGTAAATTAATGAGTGTGGCTCTTATTTTTTATTTTTTATTTTTTTTCCTCCCGGGTTATTGCTGGGCTCGGTGCCTGCACCATGAATCCACCGCTCCTGGAGGCCATTTTTCCCCCTTTTTGTTGCCCTAGTTGTTGCAGCCTCGTTGCTGTTATTATTGCCATTGTTGACGTTGCTTTGTTGTTGGATAGGACAGAGAGAAATGGAGAGAGGAGGGGAAGACAGAGAGAGAGGGGAGAGAAAGATAGACACCTGCAGACCTGCTTCACCGCCCGTGAAGCGACTCCCCTGCAGGTGGGGAGCCGGGGGCTCGAACCGGGATCCTTACGCTGGTCCCTGCACTTTGCGCCACGTGCTTAACCCACTGCGCCACCGCCCGACTCCTGGCTCTTATTTTTTTACTTTATTTTTTACTTTTCTTATTACACTTAAAATTTTATAACCAATCTACTGAAAGGAGGTCATGCCAGGAATCAAAGTGCCCATGTATAGCATAACTGGATCTGAGTTGTTTTTTTTTTTTCACCAGTATAAATCAGAAAGCTTCAGAAATTTCTCGGTGGTGAGTTTTGTAGAGGACACTGACCCATTCAAGAAGGCAAAATTTCTTTGGACAGTGGACTACAGTTCACAAGTCAAAACCAACTAAATACCAACTTTTGAAAATTGATTCTTTAAAATAAAGATTTATTACTTCATTTCGTGGTGGGGGGTATATGATTGCTGGCTATCAAACTAGGAACCTCAGATATGCAAGTCTTATGCTGTACCAGCTGGGCTATTTCCTTCACCACACAAATTCAGTGTTGTTTTTTTTTAATTTCTTTATTGGGGAAGTAATGTTTTACATTTGACAGTAAATACAATAGTTTGTACATGCATAACGTTTCTCAGTTTTCCATATTACAATACAACCCCCTTTAGGTTCTCTGTCATCCTTCTTGGACCTGTATTCTCCCCTCACCCCTACCCACCTCAGAGTCTTTTACTGTGGTGCAATACACCAATTCCAGTTCAGTTTCTACTTGTATTTTCTTTTCTGATCTTGTTTTTTCAACTTCTGCCTGAGAGTATGATCATCCCATATGCATCCTTCTGTTTCTGACTTATTTCACTTAACATGAATTTTTCAAGATCCATCCAAGATCAGCTTCTTCTTCTTCTAGCGTTTGCCCTTCTGTAGCCAGTCAACAGCGTCAGGTTGAGCCTGATGTAAAGTTTCGAGACCTCCTTTGAATCTGGAGAGGTGGCAGTCGTTGACTATGTGGGTCATAGTCTGTCTGTAGCTGCAGGGGCAGTTCGGGTCATCTTTGGCTCCCCAGCGATGGAACATAGCGGCGCATCGGCCATGGCCTGTTCGATAGCGATTGAGGAAGGCCCAATCATAACGTGCTAGGTCAAAGCCGGGTTGACGCTTGCAGGGGTCTGTGATGAGGTGTTTGTTCTTTACCTCAGCTGACTGCCAACTCTGTTTCCAAGAGACTGGAACAGAGAAGTTCAGTGTAGGCATAGGGGACCAGATTGGATGACAAGATCGGCTGAAAATGGTGAAGTCAACATTTTTTTTATAGCTGAGTAGTATTCCATTGTGTATATATACCACAACTTGCTCAGCAAATTCAGTTTTTTTAAAAATATATTTTGTATATTTTAATGATACAGAGGGATAGAGAGAAAGAGAGAGACAGAGACAGAGAGAAAGACCAGAGCACTGCTCAGCTCTGGCTTATGGTAGTTCTAGGGATTAAACCTAGGACAGGAGAGCCTCAGGCATGAAAGTCTTTTGCAGAACCATTATGCTATCTCCTCTGCTCACAAATTCAGCTTTATTGGAATGTTGACAGGTCAGTTTGTTTCCACACTGTCCTTGATTGATATTGGATGGGGCGACACAAGTTGAATAGTTGCAATAGAGACCAAATGGCCTGGGAAACCTGAACTATTTATTGTCCATACCTTTATAGACAAGTTTGCTCTAATAGTGTCCACTGTTATGGGGACTGAAAGTCTGAAGTCACTGTGCCGAGTCCTGTCTTGACCATTTGGGTAGTATATTTTATTAAGGCATTCTTTTTTTTTTTCCTCTTGGACACTGCCACCATAACCAACTATGTTCCTGCCTCTTGTCTATGGATGCTTCTCTACCTCTCATTTTAAGTATAACCCAGTAATTCTTAGGAAATCCTACACTCCCAAGTCCTAAATAAGAATTCTTGTCCCAATGGGACCATGAAGGGCACTGAGTTCAGCCATGAATCAGCGTCCTCCCCGGCCACTTGGCGGTTCAGGGGCCTTATACCAGCACAGAAGTCTTTCCCCCTGTTGCTACCCCGACTAAAATGGAAAAGTATCTGAGTAGGCATGGCCACCTCACTCCTGGGGTGATGCCATGCCAAGTGTTCATGGAGGTTATGCGTTTTGCACGGTGGTTTTAGTTCTGCGTTGATAAAAGGATAAAGTATAGTGGCTTCATCTAAATTGGTACTTGCAAAAAGTATACACATGTATATATAGGCATTCTAAATATAAGTATATGTCTATATATGAATATGCATATAATGGAGTGCATGGGAAGACTCCGTGTTTCTAGTTTCTCACACCCTTCAGATAGCCTTGACCTAGCAACTGAACCTGATTCAGATTTGTCAGAGGGTGAACAGAACAAGGAGGTTCCATGATGCCTAGGGATATTCCAAGGAGGGAGCTAATCTCAGTGCCTCTGACACGCACTCATACTTACAGGAAGGTGAATAGACAATAGCCATCCAAGTGGTATGTTCTACAATGACTTGTTTTGTCAGAAAATGTGTCAGTCTGAGTCCTTTTAATTGCAGACTCTGTTTCCTTTGAGTTGACCCCCACACAAATCCACATGTGTGTTCTCACACAAGTGCAGAAATGTACTCAGACACAGACACAGAAGCATACTTCTACATGCTCAGATGCACACACACACAGACGCACACGCGCACGCACGCGCATACGCACGCACACACACATGCACACACGCATACGTGCACACACACACACACACAGGCGCACACACACGCACACAGGCGCACACGCACGCACGCACACGCACACAGACGCTCACTGCACACACGCACACACATGCACACACGCACACGCACGCACACACGCACACAGACGCACACTGCACACGCACACACATGCACACAGACGCACACTGCACAGCTCTTTGCCAACTGCATGGACTGGAGTGGAAGAGTCAGACTCAGTTTCTTTTTCTGAGAATCAGGATTCAGACTTTTCTTTCACAGGCACTTGCGAAGTCGGTCAGTGCCTTATGATCTGAGAAAATGAGATGATTTGAGTGAATCTAGACCTAGTTCCCATCGTTTCTCTCTTTTCCATATCAGAGAGGCATCAGCCGGAACCACAAGAAAGCCAAAGAGCATTGAGTGAGGACTTTCAAATGCCCAACACAGAAAACTGCTGGCATTCCTGCATTTGCTACCCTCCTTCAGAAACCATTGCTGGGCCCTATGAGAGTGGCACTTCAGGCTTAGGGGAGGTGTGCGAGCATGTCTGGCAGGAGAAAGCATGTCTGTGTTTTGAATCCATTGTGTTCCAGCTGCCTTTGAAGGCATGTGTATAGAGACTTTAAAAAGAAAGAGCCTGGAGCCTGGCAGTGGCACTTGTAGTTGAGGATACACATTACCGTGTGCAAGGACCTGGGGTCAAGCCCCTGCAGGTCTGGGGAGGGGAGGGCTGGAAGCTTTACAAGTGGTGAAGCAGGACTTTAGTTCCTTCCGTGTCTCTCTCTCTCTCTCCATCTCTCTGTCTCTCCATCTCTCTGTCTCAACATCACTATCTCAGTTTCTCTCATATAAAATAAAAAAATTAAAAAAGAAAATCAGGCAAGGGGGTCGGGCGGTAGTGCAGCGGGTTAAGCGCACGTGGCTCAAAGTGCAAGTACCGGCCTAGGGCGTAGGGATCCCAGTTCGAGCCCCCGGCTCCCCAACTGCAGAGGGGTCGCTTCATGAGTGGTGAAGCAGGTCTGCAGGTGTCTTTCTCTCCACATCTCTGCCTTCCCCTCTTCTCTCCATTTCTCTCTGTCCTATCCAACAACGAACGACATCAACAACAGCAATAATAACCGCAACAAGGCTACAACAACAAGGGCAACAAAAGGGGGCGGGGAATGGCCTCCAGAAGCAGTGGATTCGTGGTGCAGGCACTGAGCCCCAGCAATAACCCTGGAGGCAAAAAAAAATGAAAAGAAAATCAGGAAAAAGTTAAGACTCAGAGAGACAAGGTGAGGGAAAGCTGAGACAGTGATATGCCCCCTTTGAGGTGCTGACTCTTGTGGTCATTGTGGTCATGCTCTACTAAGGAGTGAGGGTCCCTGCTTAAGCCTGCGGCACCTGGCCCTACACAGAAGGGAAGTGAACGTGGCATCTGAAACGGTAGGAGGACCTGAAATCAGCTAGGAGTGAGATGAAGAGTGGAAACATGTTATTATGTACACGTCCCCAGGTTCAGGTCCCCAGTCCCCACCTAGAGGGGTGAGCTTCATGCGCAGTGAAGCAGAGCCGCTGTTGTCTCTCTTCTTCTCTCCCTCTCAGTCTCCCCTCCCCCCTCTCAATTTCTCTCTGTTTCTCTTCTAAATAAGTAAAATAAAATATAAAAATAAAGTGCGCAAAGAGAGTAGTAGTTTGGGGAGGCTGGGTGGTGGCGCACCTGGTTGAGTGCACATGTTATAATACACAAGGACCCAGGTTCGAGCCCCCGGTCCCCACCTGCAGGGAGAATGCTTTGCAAGTGGTGAAGCGGGCCTGCAGGTGTCTCTCTGTCTCTCCCTCTCTATCACCCCCTTCTCTCTCGATTTCAGGCTGTCTCTATCCAGTAAATAAAATAAAGATAAATAAATATTTTTAAAAAGAGAGCGATAGTAGGGTCCCAGATGTTCAGAGCTCAGGTGGAGGGGCCCGGCTCAGATAAATTGACAAGAACAGAAGTTGGAAGGAACCCTGAGAGGTGGAAGCACCTACTTCCCTAAGAAGAGAATTACTGTGGTGAAGATTCTGTTCATGTCTTTCCCCCGTTTATTATAGAGTTGTCTTTGTTGCTGAGCCTTTTTCCTTTCTGTTTTCAGCTCTTCATAAGGGAAGATTTAGGGTGATCATAAGGACTAGCTGGTAGTCCTCTTCATGCTCTCATGAAGAAAGGGCAGCCAGGGGCGGGTGGGCAGATGGTGGCACACCTGGCTGAGTGCACACATTACTATGCACAAGGACCTGGGTTCAAGCCTCCAGTCCCCATCTGCAGGGGGGAAGCTTCGCAAATGTTGGAGCAGTGCTGCAGGTGTCTCTCTGTCTCTCTCCCTCTCTAGCTCCACATTCCTCTCAACTTCTGTCACTATCCAATAAATAAAGATAATTAAAAAATTCTATATAAAGAAATGGAGGCCAGAAGGATTGGAAAGCAGCTGGCTAGTGGTGGGCTAGCTGGAGCTGAAGGGGAAGGTCGTATCCCCAGCAGCTTTGATCTTCAGCAGGGACCAGATTTCACGTGTAGAGAGCGTCAGGGGAGCCCTTCATCTGCCCACCACTTTCCTGGCTCCTCCGGCTGCGAGCTCTCAGTGATTCTCATAGGCACTGGGCAGCTCAGGGGGAGGCTCTGGAGAGAAAGAATTCAGGGCAATGGCCTCATCTCCTATGAAGGAGAATCTCACTCCTCTCTTAGGCTCCTGTCAATCTCCATTTACAAGTCTCCCTTCACAGAAGAAAGGCAAAATGCCCATGGCAGCTGTTCCACATTGACAGATGACTCTGATTCCCCCTCAAGCCTCACCAAAATCATACTGGAATGTTGCCAGTGGCCATTCCAGGAGGACCTGCCTCCACCATCCTTCGAAGAAGAGGGATACCAGGAGCATATGAGGGGCTGGGCAGGCCAGGCTCATCTCTGTCCAGTGACCTGGGACTCAGTGAAATAGTCTTTGACTTGCTATCTGCTTCTGTAAGGTGTCCCGTGATCTTACAAAATGGGAATGAGAAGAGAACTAAACTTGGTCTTTATTGGGGGGGGGGGCTCTGGCCTCCTGTCCCTGTGGTCTGCTTTTGTCAACAGTCATCTGAGTTTGGGGACATGATCCTGAGTCTAGACAAAGATACATCTGATCCCAGGCCTCATGCTAATGAAGAAAATGTGACCAGTACTAAAAAAAAAAAAAATAGAGCCTGATCTCGTTTGCCCATCTCTCCTGAGAACCACAGAGGACAGGGGTAGGCAAAAGTGTCCCTGTGGGTAGGTAATTATAGACCATTTCTCCAGTGCTCTATTTCCCCAAGAAAGGGGAGAGGGTTTGTCCCAACCACAGAGTGACTCAAAGTCATTGCTGCCACCAGGCTTAGGGCCTACTGATCTTTATGCCCTATTTTTAACAACCTTTCCATCATTCTACCTGTTCAACAGTAGATCTGGTTTCTGCTCCATGGGGCCAGAGCTAAATATCTGTCAACCCTCCTGAAGATTCATGCACTGAATTGGCATGGTGACTTTCATTTTTTTGTTGTTCCATCTGCCGTGAATCCATCTAGGAGAACAAGGAATACTGATATTCTTTGTCTGGTTTTGTTTTCTTACTATAAGACATAGTCCTTGGGGTTTTGCCATCTATCTCTTTCATATGCTTTGTGTTTATTAGTGATTTAATATTAATTTATAAGATCATGAAGTATATTGTAATAGGGGCAAAATTCCATCAAGTTCCCATCACCAGAGTTCTATGTTCCATCCCCGTCCATTGAAAGCTTTCTTATTATTGTTTATCCTTCTGGGATTATGGAGCAAAATTTCTCTTGGGCTGCAGATGGTAGGAATTCTGGCTCCTGTTATTTCCTCTCCACTGGATGTGGGCACTGGCAAGTTGACATACAAAAAGATAGAAACAGACATATTGAATCAATAGTGATTTATAAAATTGTAAGTTAATAGGAGTATAATTTCACACCTTCCCCACCATAAAAGGTCTGTGCCCACCACCACACCACACCCCTTAGGTAACCACTATAGTTTCCCCACAGCCTTGGATATGGATTGACTTTTTTGTTGTTATTGTTTGTTGGTCTTCGTGTTCCTGCATTCAATTCTCTATATTCCACTCATGAGTGAAATTGTTCTATAGTTGATCCCGCCCTCAAGGAAAGAATTGGATCCAGAGATGTGTGTTTCCTAAAACTGCTACTTCTCAGGCCTGATAAAGGCCCCAAAGGATTGGCAGCACCCAACTGCCACTACCTCTCCCCAATGCCAGCTCTGACAAAAAAATAAATAAATAAAAAATACTAGTAGAAAATAGTGAAGACACAGATGCTAGTCTGCCTGAAAGGGAATTAGGTCTACAGATTCTTGTTTATTCACCCAGGGACCCAGTGCACAGACCACTAGTGAATGGAGTCTGAGAACTGGAGTCGGGGGGTAGCACATGCATCATATGAAACACAGAGGGAGGAAGTTCTTTATACAAATAAGGACTAGCTGGATGTCATATGCTTTACATTGGTTTGTTCTAGCCCTCCCCCCGCCAAGAGAATTGGATCAGGCCTGCTAATTTCGCGGGCCTGCTTGGGAACCCCGGGCGCCCCGCCCCAAGGAACCCCGGGAGAGGGTTCCTGAGTTCGAGAGTGACAGAGTTCCGGAGTTCCTGAGTTCGAGAGTTTCAGAGTTACAGAGTAAGAGAGAGTTCCACAGTGGAAGAGTTTCAGGGGGTTCCCCAGTACGAGAGTTCCAGAGTTCCAGAGTTGGAAAGTTCCTGAGTTCCAGAGTAAGAGGGAGTGCTTGTGCCGCCGCAAAGAGACAGCTGAGTTGTTTGGTGATTAGTTTGTCTTAGTTTGTGAATCGTTGTTCTTGAATAAAGAAATACAGCTTCCCTGCCCAGCCGTTGTCTCCGCGTCTCTGATACCTGCCCGTGAAGCTAACCCAGCCGGCAAGAGCCTTAGAAAAATTTAACAACAGCTGGAGACAGAAGGGAAGCAGCAAGATGGTTGTTTGTCCATACAGGTTTTGAAGACTGAGAGATCTGTGTCCCTATTGGCTAGCTGACCGTGAACTGGTAACCTGCTGACTTTGTCCTCTAGCTCACGGTACAGTCTTGGAGAATAAATTTACTGTTTTTTTGGGCTTTTCTTTCCACATCTGTAAACAATAACACTGATTCTGCTCTTGAAAAGCTGTATTGAGAATTTGACTGAATGTGCTAATAGGTTCAACATGCTTGGAACAATGTCTGACTTCATCCTCCAAGCAGAACCATTAGGAAGCTCAGCAACTGTCCTGAAAGCAGACCCGGCACGGTTCCTGGATATGGAGCTCTCTTCGTCTCTGGGAATCATTCTGACTCTGTTTATTCTGCCCGTGGGGCCCAAGGTCCAAGGTCAGGGCCGCTGTCTGTGAGCTCTCTAAAGTGAGAATGCACAGATTATTTCCCGATGACTCACCTTGGAACAGTGGAGGTACTAACTAATCTGTGTAGCTACTTGGTCTCTGATATCATCACTTCTCTTATCCTTCTCTGTCCCTGCCCAGGAATGTCATAGTGTGGTTAACAAGGCTTGTCAAAGGCTGCAGAAATTTAAATGGAGGAGCAGTGACTGCTTCCCCTCTCTGTCACCCCATTGACAGGTTGATTCAGCTCTTCTGGCTGACCAGGCAGGTGTCCCTCTAGGAGCTCAGTCAAAGAGAACAACCTCCCCAAATAGAGACAGACTGGTCTTTGGTCCAGGGTCTACTAGCAGCTGTGCTCCCCTGACGGCACGTCCAAACAAGCTCTCAGAGTCTAATGATCATTGAACCCTTTTGAATTAGCTTTCTGCTTCTTCTGGCCCTGTTAGTCTCCTCTGTTGAGCTGCCACCCCTACTCCCAGATTTTAGACACAGGTCACAGACCTCTTTTCCATTCGAGCAGTACTTTCAATCTAACTAGTTTCTTAGATGTGTTAGGTTTCATGAGGTAATTTGAGAAAAAATTTGCCTTTAGGAATAGCTGTTGATAAAATCCCCAGCTGAGTGACTGGTGCACAGTAGATAGTAGGGCTTCAGTAGTTGCAAGGACCTGCTTTTCACAGCTGAAGAAACTAGGGGTGGTAGCACGGAGAGTTCTTCAGACAAAATCATGGGTCTGCCTGTAAGGCAGAAGGACCTCACACACCAATTTGAGCATACCCTCCTGTGTCCTGATGTGCAAACACACACTCACTCCCCTGTTAGTATGCTTCTGGTTCTGCTTCTGGGATCCCTTCTGTTACATTGCTTGACATTGTGGTCTATTTACATGGTCACTCTGTTACATTGGTTTGGTCTCACTCCCCCTGCCTCCGGGAGATTTTGGTTTAGTCTTTGCCTTTTCGCGCTTCTGGCTTCTCCCTGCCCCCCCTATCCTACATACTTCCTGGGTTCCTGACACTGTGGCTGGAGGAGAGAGATGGAGGAGCACATTGTGTGGTGATTAGGTTGTTGGACTGCTTGTCCGCTTGTGAATCAAGATTAAACTGCATGCTCAGCTCAGCCATGTGTCCCTGGTCATCTGTTACCCGCCCGTGATGCCAGCCCGGAGAAAACAACACTCCCCTTTGTGATTTGGTCACTTGAGGGCAAGTAAATTGACATGTTTTTTTCTAGAGTAACTTCTATGAATTGCTTATAGTTTTTCTTATATTAAATGGTTTTAAAATTCTTTATTTATTACTGGATGAAGACAGAGAGAAGTTGAGATGGGAGATAGTGAGGGAAAGAAATAGAGACACATTTGCAGTCCTATTTCACCACTCCTGAAGTTTTCTCTCTGCCAGTGGGAGCTTGAACCTGGCTCCTTGAAGACTGTAATGTGTGCACTTAATCAGGTGTGCCACTGCCTGGCTCCTGAATTCTTGCATTTCCCCTGCGGTGGCAGCTCAGATACCTATATCAGGAGAAGAAGTATATTTTCCTTTCCAGAATCTTGCTATACTAACCTAAAAGCAAATGGAAACTGAATATTAATGGATTACAATATAGAAATTCCAAGAAGGCAGGGTTTTTGTAATTAGCACTTTTGTTTCTTATGCTCACACACTTCTAGAAAGGAAAATCAACCAGCAGGCTATGAACTAATTAAATATACATTTTATTTTTGAGGAATTAACCCCATCATTAATTCTAAAAGTGCTCATTATATTGATTCTGACAAATCCATATTGATTTAGACTGTGAAGGTGACCCAATCTGCCAGTGGATCTCTTACCAGGAGAATAATGTAACTGTTTTCCCCAGTCTCATTATATGTCTTCAGGCATCTCAAAAAAGAAGTTGGCCTTTAAATCCATTAACGTGACTTTTCAACATTGTTAGCAGGAAGGGAATGCATTCAAGTTTGAAATTTAGTCAATCACAAGAAATAGAAACCCAACCATAGTGGCTTAAACAATTACAACATTGTTTGTTTGCTTATCATACTGGGGCTTCACTGTTCTGGGTCAGTACTTTTAGAAAAAGATACAAGGGGAGAGAGAAAGACACCTTCTTCAGTAAGGAAGAATTGGGGAATGGCTGCTAGCTGACTATGACAGACGTCTGCCATACCTCCATGGTAGGAGTCCATAAATCAGTGAGATCTTTTTATGTGGTCAACATTATAAAAACCAACATCAAAGGCTGTCCAGGCCCCCTTTCTCCATTCTCCTCTCACCTCAAGTACCACCTTTCCATTCAACATGAACTCAAGGCCTGCTCCCGGTCGGCACTGAGCTATATAAACTTTGACAGCATAGATTTGAGATATGATCCTGCCTGGTGGCACAGACACTCATCACAGGGGACACAGGCATGCCAATCAATGCCCTCAACAGGCATCATCAGCTGTAGGAAAAAGGGTAAACAGAATGTGTTCCTTTCCCAGACCTGGGGGGCATAGTTTTAGAGCATAATCTGGAGTGCTGAAGACTTAATCATTGTCTCAGAGTTTGAGAAGGAGAAGTCTGAAAAGCAAATGGACTCACTGGGACTCAGCAGCTCTGATGCTGCCTTGCACTATTTCCAGTCAACCCATGAGAGTCCTGAAGGCAGGAATTGTGCCTAACTTATTATTACTGTTCTTGTGCCCATAGAACCCACTTACTGCCTAGAATACATCAGAAGCTCTATTAATAATTTAGTTTGAGTGAATGAGTTAATGTGGAAATAAATAAATGATTATTCAAGATCTAGAACTATCTTGGTTCAGTGGATATAGTTTTAGGCCAAGGGACTTTGGATGCTAATCTTTTCTCCTGCAAAGCAAGTGACATCCTACTTCCCATATCCTTGAGGAGTATGCCTGGAGCAGATATTTTGGGATCTGTTTGTCCTGACTTACTCAGTTGGCTATAAATTGCTTCTTGAGTCTCTTGAATGTTGTGAGGCTTAGCAATGCCCCTAAAAGAGACTTGACACGTCACTTGGGGAACAGTTTCTTCAAGTGGAGTGTGCAAATTTTAACGGTTAGTAAAATCTCTACCATTTCTGCATTCCTGGTCATTGACCTGGCCTTGCCCCTCCCTCTTCTAGAATCACAAGTTCCCTGACGGTTGATTATCAGAGATCTCACTCAAGGGATGTTCTTGTTCTGGTCAGCTTCCGTGGATTTGCTCAGAAATCAAGGATAGAACCTTCTGTGTCAATTCACCCCAAATGACGCCTAATCTCCAGTTCTTTTCTCTGGCAGACTTCCAGACTTAAGGAACTGCTTGCCACCCCACAGCTGCCACTGTCTGCTGGGGGAGCTGTCTAAATATCCTCCCTCTTATTTAGTTGTAGACAGACAGGGCAGTGCTTTTTCCAAAATAACTCCTTCCATGTGGCTTGTCAGACTTCACGGTGCCTATTAGGATAAACGTTAAAAATACCCACTTCAGATCCAAAAAGATCTCATTCATTCCCACTTGGTGATGATATGTGGCATTGATACAGACCTACAGATATTAAAATAAAAAGGATCATAGTATAGGAACCTGATAAGAAAGACAGAACTGTCTAATAATATGAGATTATGATCGCAATGCACACATTGTCATATGAGCAGCACAGGGATCTAATGCGTCTTAGGTACTAAATGTATAAGAGGTCTTCTTTCCTGAACTCTGTCCTGTTAGAGCCTTTATCCTAACCAGTCCTGAAAGCAGCTTTCTGACAAGTATGTGCCTTATAAAGTCCCCAACGTCAATGATGTTGAAATCAATACATAGAGTAAGAGATTCATGGCTAAGCCCACACAGAACAGTGAGTAAAGACCCGAGTTCAAGCCCCTTGTCCTCACCTGCAGGTGGAAAGTGGTGAAGCAGGGATGCAGATGTCTCTATTTCTCTCTCCCTCTCTCTCTATCTTCCCCTTTCCTCTCAATTTCTCACTATATATATGGAGAGAGAGAGAGAGAGAGAGAGAGAGGAGGAGAGGAGAGGAGAGGAGAGGAGAGGAGAGGAGAGGAGAGGAGAGGAGAGGAGAGGAGAGGAGAGGAGAGGAGAGGAGAGGGGAGATTGAGACTAAGAAAAGCCAAGAAATGGCTCCTGTATATGCAGGACCAGAGTCTGAATCTGAGACCTAATGAATACAAGTCCTGTGCCCTAGAGCAGAGCACACTCTGGCCACTCTGTGGGATTTTTAGGATAATTGTAGCAGTTCATCTTCTTTTTTTCTTAAAATTTATTTATTTTCGCTCTTGTTGCCCTTATTTTTTATTGTTGTTGTAGTTATTACTGTTGTTGTTATTGATGTCACCATTGTTAGGACAGAGAGAAATGGAGAGAGGAGGGGAAGACAGAGAGGGGGAGAGAAAGACAGACACCTGCAGACCTGCTTCACCGCCTGTGAAGCGACTCCCCTGCAGGTGGGGAGCCAGAGGCTCGAACAGGGATCCTTAAGCCGGTCCTTACACTAGCAGTTCATCTTCTTTCCAACGTTTATTTTAGGCAAGGAATCATAAAGATCTTTTCCCCCTACTACATGACATATTTTGTCTTTGTGTAACAGAGCAAGTTGCTTTTCTCACATTTTGTTCTTCAAGAATCATACTTACAATTCATTTTTAAGTTATTTATTTATTCATAAAGATAGAAGGAGAGAGAGAGATAGAGAAAGAACCAGACATCACTCTGGTACATGTTCTGCTGGGGACTGAACTCAGGACCTCATGCTTGAGTGTCTGATGCTTTATCCACTGTGTCACCTCCTGGACCACCCATACCTACAATTCCTTATGGTTTTATGTGAGACATTACAGGGACTTCACAGATAGAGAACCTTAGCCAGTTGCTAGGGCTCCAAGGTTAGAAGAGTTTCAGAGCTGAGGGAGAATAATTTCAGTCTCCAAACAGCTGATCAGAAGAGGCCAAGTGGGAAATACAGGAGACATTCCGAGCTTGGACTGTGTCAATTGTGTGCCCATGTCCCAAGCTTCCAGGAATATTTATTGGTAAAATTATTCATCACATCAAAAAGGAAGGAAGAAGCTTAATTATTATTATTATTTTTTTGTCTCCAGAGAATTATTGCAGGGGCTCAGTGCCTGCACCATGAATCTACTGCTCCTGGAGGCCATTTTTTTTTCCCTTTTGTAACCAATGTTGCTTTTATTGTTGTGGTAGTTATTATTGTTGTTGTTCTTGCTATCATTGTCATTGGATAGGACAGAGAGAAATGGAGCAAGGAAGGGAAGACAGAAAGGGAAAGAGAAAGATAGATCTGCCCACCTGCTTCACCACTCATGAAGCGAACTCCCCCCACCCCCCGCCGCCCGCAGGTGGGGAGCCGGGGCATGGAACAGGGACTGTTACAAGTGCCAACGCCTGGCCCCCATGATTTAAAAAAAATTTTTATATTTATTTATTTTTCTCTTTGTGGCCCTTGTTGTTTTTTATTGTTGTTGTAGTTATTATTGTTGTTATTGATGTCCTCCCTGTTGGATAGGACAGAGAGAAATGGAGAGAGGAAGGGAAGACAGAGAGGAGGAGAGAAAGATGCCTGCAGACCTGCTTCACCACCTGTGAAGCGACTCCCCTGCAGGTGAGGAGCCGGGGGCTCGAACCAGGATCCTTACATCAGTCCTTGTGCTTTGCCACATGTGCGCTTAACATACTGTGCTACCACCCAGCTCCCAATTTTTTTTTTTTAAGTGAAACATACATCAAGAGTAACTGTCAAGGCACAAATAATAGATAGTTCTACATCACAAGGGTAAAGATCAGAATGCATTTCTAAAGGGGCGGTATCAGGATATAGGGAAGGGTACTTAAAACTGTCATTGCCTTGTACCTTCTTTTGATGCCATAAGTCATTATGCATCCCATGCACAATATCCAGACCTTCAGGGAAGCAGCCAGGTGCTAACTACATTTTGGTATTCCTCCATCCTGTGGGTCAGAAAATTACTTTCTTTCATATCCCAGACTTTGCCCTAGAACAGAATTTTGTAATAAAGGGACACGGCCTGAAGAACAGGTCTCATTGTATTTTTAATCAAAGCGGTGTACCTGACAGACAAACAAGCAGACATGTATTTTGCAAGCTTAGAGACATTTCTCAGCATTTGACAAGCTTAGAAGGATTTCAAATAACAAGTGTCAAGAGGTCTGGGATCATAAAACTTCTTCAGCTAGAAATGGGCCTACCCTATGATCCTGGAATTCATCTCCTGGGGAGATGAATAGCCTAAGAAACCAAACACACTCATCTGAAATGATTTTTAATAGCCAAAAACTGGAAACAACTATAGTGTCCAACAACAGATGAGTGTCTGAGTAAATTGTACTATATATATATATACTGGAATACTGCTCAGCTATTAATGTTGAATTCACCTTCTTCACCTCATCTTGAGTGGAGCTTGAAGGAATCATGTTAAGTGAGATAACCAGAAAAAGAAGGATGAATACAGGATGGTCCCACTCACAAATGGACTTGAAAAATAAGAACATAAAGGAAACCACAAAGCAGAACTTGGGATAGATTTGATGTATTGCATCAAAGTAAAGGACTCTGGGGTCCAGATGGGTGGAACGTGATGGCAGAGGAGGATCTAGGTGGGGCGAGTTACAGTTTTATGCAGAAAACTGAGAAATGTCACACATGTACCAACTACATAATTTTTTAATCCCAATTACATAATTTTACTATTGACTGTAAACCATTAAACCCCCACCCCCCAAGAAAAGAAAAGAAAAGAAAAGAAAAGAAAAGAAAAGAAAAGAAAACTTCTTCAACAAGACATCTTTCTGTTGTCTAGCATAGAATTCCTGTCTTATGGACTCATAGATTTTATGACTTTATGAATAGGATTTCCTTTGTCTCTATCATGCTTTATTCTTTTGTCTTTCTGGTTAAATCTTGCTATGCCTTCAAGAAGAACCTCAACCATTACGCTTTTGGAAAAACTTCCTAATGTCTTCAAGCTGAATCAGTGACTCAAATCCTTCCGACAACCCACACTCATTTCTGTCACTTATATTAGAATTGAGAGTGCCAATTTTGATGTCTCTCTTCCTGTAATGAATGAGATTGTGAGATCCTCATTGACAGGTCAATGCCTTGTCCATATTTCACTCCCACTGGAGAACACAGTAGCTGTGGAGTCAATGCTTATCAAACACACTATAAATGTAATGTTAAGTGGTATTGCCCCACCTCTGCTCCAGGCACTGACACCTTATATGCTGGGAACTGCCATGTCATGTTCAGCTCTCACTGCATGCCTCTGCTCCAGGCACTGATACCCTATATGCTGGGAACTGTCATGTCGTGTTCAGCTCTCACTGCATGCCATTGCTCATCCTCATCTCTGTTTCCTTTTGGTCTTCTCAGATGTGCTGTGTCCAAGTGTCCGTGTGGAAGGCGATCGCTTTAAGCACACCAACGGGGAAACAAAGGAAATCACAGGTGAGAGAAATAATCCGTATTCTTCTCTTATGACAGTTGGCTGGAGCTAAGCATGGTCCTTCTTGATTCAGTAGTCTTGCTAATCTTGTTCTTATCCCTGTCATTCCCCAAAGTCCCGACAGAATGATGCTGACACATGTTTCATGAATGCACATAAAATAGAATATCTCCATTTTGGAGTCAGTGATGATCTCATTGGAGGCGTACAATAATACATCAAGATGACCGAGTTGATCTGTGAATGAACTGAGGATTGACAGAACAAGCCATTTAGTGAATAAGTAAATATGTTAGGAAATGCAGAAGAGAGTGAATTAGATATGGAAAGGGATTCACTGGGGAGATAGCAAGGGAATATATGACAGCAGATCCAGCAGTGGAAATGAGTACTCCAACTACTGTCACCATCTATGAGGAGGTACACGGGGCATGCAGGGGGAATTAGGCTTCTCCATCATCATACCAAGCAATGAGCATTGCTTTAGTCCACTCTGTGACCTGGGCTCTAATTAGCATTTTTTTAATTTATAAAATGGAAACATTGACAAGACCATAGGCTAAGAGGGGTACATTTTCACACATTGCCCAGCCCCAGAGCTCCATATACAATCCCCTCTCTTGATAGCTTCCCTATTCTTTATCCCTCTGGGAGCATGGACCCAGGATCATTGTGGGGTGCAGAAGGTGGAAGGTCTGGCTTCTGCCGCTGCTTCCCTGCTGAACATGGGCATTGGCAGGTCGATCCACACTCCCAGCCTGTCTCTCTCTTTCCCTAGTGGGACAGAGATCTGGGGAGGCAGGGCTCCAAGACACTTAGCATCTTACCTGCCTGATTTGAGTGAACTTTGCTCCTTGTGTCCTGACAATATAAAAATCTCTGTAGGACTTTCCCCTGTTCTTCTCACCGATGGCCAACTCCACAGCTATTGTGTTCTCCAGTGGGAGTGAAATATGGACAAGGCATTGACCTGTCCATGAGGATTTCACAGTCTCATTCATTACAGGAAGAGAGACATCAAAATTGGCACTCTCGATTCTAATATAAGTGACAGAAATGAGTGTGGGTTGCCAGAAGGATTTGGGTCACTGATCTAATTCCAAATCCAGCTTGAGAACATTAGGAAGTTTTTCCAAAAATGTAATGGTTGAGGTTCTTCTTGAAGGCATAGCAAGATTTAGCCAGAAAGACAAAAGCACAAAACATGACAGAGACAGGGAGTCAGGCAGTAGTGCAGTGGGTTAAGTGCATGTGGAGCAAAGCACAAGGACTAGGTTAGGATCCTGGCTTAAGCCCCAGTTCCCCACCTGCAGGGGAGTTGCTTCACAGGTGGTGAAGCAGGTCTGCAGGTGTCTCTCTGTCTCTCTTACTCTCTACCTTCCCCTTCTCTCAATTTCTCTCTGTCTCTATCCAATAACAAATAAATAAATAAATAAATAAATAAATAATAAACATGGTAGAGACAAAGGTAATCCTATTCATAAAGTCAGGCTCCTCATGTCCATGCTATACCACCGTAGGTTGAATTCTAACCCATGTGTGATACCCAAGGGCTCATTTCATGTCTGAGGCAGTGAGCCATGCCACATTAAGACCAGGCACTCTGTAGCATGCCCATATTCATATCAGAGGCTGCCATGGCAGGCTACAGCTGTCAGCATCAAGTGCTGACGTGTATCTTTGCACCTGGGGGATGCGTCTAGAGTAGTAGCAGGCTTAGTCTCCTGTGTGCACAGGAGATAAAATGTGTGAGGGTGTTAACAGGCTGCCAGGGTGCATGAGACCTCACCCAGTTCTGAGAGTAGAAACACCACAGTCTGCTGTGCTTTAGGGACATTATTTCCAGGTTTACGCTTGACCCCATTTCCTACAAGCTTCAGCTGTGATCACCTGCTGGTGCTAGTCTGAGCTGGCTGTAGCTCAGACTCTATCAGCTGTTACCCTGTCCTGCTGTCAAACACCTCCCAGTTCAGCAGGAGCTCCTCTGGAGGAATGGAGCTGGAGGGCAGTAGTGATGGCCATCTGTTGGTATGCATGAGACCCCTTCTGTTTCATTTGGTTTAAATCCTCCCTGCTTAACACTATTTTATTTACATAACCGCTGTTAACAAGCACCTCCCTCCAGGGCATTGGTTCAATCCCCAGTTTCATGATATGTTTTTGCTCCACCCCCCTCCTTGTCACACCCTGATCCCTTCTTTATCACACCCTGATTTTCACCAGTCACTTTTCTCTCCATCCTCTCTATGTCACATCCTGTTTCCACCTTACTTGGCAAGTATATATAAAGACAGCATTGTGAGTTTTACTGTACTTTACCTTGAGTTTAGCTTAGCTCGTCTTAGATTGTGCTGCGTCCTGCATGAATAAAGAGATACTGCCTACAGCTCAACTATGAGTCCCTGGTCGTCTGCTACCCGCCCGTGAAGCCAGCCCGGTGAAAACAACCTAACCCGTCAAAAACGACAGCCATCTGTGCTCTCCTGGAGAGCTCCTACTCCATAATTGGTGCTTGATGGGGTAAGCGTATACTATGTATAGAGAGCGGTCAAGTCTCAGGTTTAGCAATTTAAATTAATTGAAGTCATTCTTGTAGCATTTTTAGTCAGGAAAAGATAGTTCCCCAAAGCCTTGCCATCAGGTGTTTCCTTAAAGGACTCTAGTCATTTTTAGAACTCTTCTGGGCTGGAGTAATGAAGGTGGGAGAAAGAACAAGCAAAGTAATTTGGAGTCAAATCTTAGATTGATCCTGGTGTTCACTAGCTAAATGACTACAGCCCCTTGGTAACTAACATCTCTGACACTTTCTCTGTGATGTGATTGTCCTCTGACACAGTATCTCTGAAGATGACACTCAGCTCTAATTACTGAGTGTGTTGCAAATTCAAGTGACTAAGGCCATTGTGCAACTCTCCTGGAAGTTAGGTATTTACTGTTTCAAGAGGCTACCAGGCAGCCAGCTGCTTTCTATCTTACCGCCTTTCAGTCACCAAATTGCAGATGCTACCATGATGCCACCCTTACTTCCCTGGGCAGATGACCTCACCAGTGTGTCCCAGAACCTCACCTCTCCAGAGCCCTGCCCCACTAGGGAAAGACAGAAACAGGCTGGGGGTATGGATCAACTTGCTAACACCTATGTCCAGTGGATAAGCAATTACAGAAACCAGAACTTCCACCTTCGGCACCCCATAAGAAATGTTGGTCTATACTCCCAGAGGGATAAAGAATAGAGAAGCTTCCAAAAGAAGGAGATGAGACATGGAACTCTGGTGGTGAGAACTGTGTGAAATTGTACCTCTGTTATCTTACAATCTTGTTAATCATTATCAAATCACTAATAACAAATTTCGGGAGTCGGGCTGTAGCACAGCGTGTTAAGTGCAGGTGCAGGGACCGATGTAAGGATCCTGGTTCCAGCCCTGGCTCCCCTCCTGCAGGGGAGTCGCTTCACAAGCTGTGAAGCAGGTTTGCAGGTGTCTGTCTTTCTCTCCCCTTCTCTGTCTTCCCCTCCTCTATCCATTTCTCTCTGTCCTATCCAACAATGCCGACAACAATCATTAACTACAATAATAAAGCAACAAGGGCAACAAAAGGGAATAAATAAATAAATAAAATTTAAAAAACTTCAAAAGGGGAGGCTTATTCATTTTTCCTTCACAACTATCTCTTGTCTAGATCCTTCTTCTTTCCCTCTTCCTAGACTCTCATCTTAGCAAGTATGTCATCCTCACTGGTCTCCCAGCAACTCCAGTTCTGTGGCCAGAACAATCATTGAAAATAGAAAACAGATTGTGTTTCACATCTGTTTGAAAGACCTGCCTGACTCTACATTGTCCCCAGAATAGCCAACAGAATTGAGTCTTCTGACTAACTACCTCATTCCCAGCTAGTGTCCCTATCCCCATGGAGCCAAACATCCTGAAATAGCCAGGATTCGCTAACTCTTGAGCTCAGTGACCCTGTATATCTCTAGATATCTTTCATGCCATTCCTTACTTTTCTGTCTGATCAATTAAAAGAAATTATTAGTGGTTTAATAATTATTAACAACACTGTAAGATAATAGGGTTACCATTCTACACATTTCTACCACTAGAGTTCCCTGTCTCTTCCCTTCCATTAGAAACTTCCCTGTTCTTTATCCCTCTGGGAGTATGAACCAACCTTCTTCATGGGGTGCAGAATGTGGAAAGTCTGTCTTCTGTAATTGCTTCTCCACTGAACCAGGACATTGGCAGATCAATACATACCCCCAGCCTGTTTCTATCTTTCCCTAGTGGAGCAGGGCTCTGGAGAGGTGGGGTTCTGGGACACATTGATGATGTCATCTGCCCAGGGTAGACAGGTTGGTGTCATGATAGTATCTGCAATGCGGTGGCTGAAAAACATTAAGAGATAAAAAAGAACAAATTATTTAATAATCAGGAACCTAAAAGTACAAACAGAGCAAGTGAGATTTGGGTTCTCCATTTTGAAAAAAAAATTAGGAAGTCTACTTAAGTGAGTCACAAGGGGCCCATGACTTTACTAATTTTTGCCTGAGCCTGACCACTATACCATGCTGGTGGGCTAAAAGTATTCTCTGAGAAGATAGTGTCAGGGTTGAGAATAGGACTAGAAAGCTGTATCAGGGAGGAGAGTCTCTCCCAAATATGGGGAAAATATATAGATACTGTTAACTGTAAATCTGGTCTAGGGCCCATATCTTTTATTAAATTTGTATTAGGAGAGCTGGGCAGTAGCCCAGTTGGTTAAGCGTACATGGCACAACCACAAGGGCCAGCATGAGGATCCCAGTTCGAGCCCCCAGCTCCCCACCTACGGGGGGGGGGGGTCACTTGGCAAGCAGTGAAGCAGATCTGTAGGTGTCTTTGTCTATCTTCTTCTCCTCCTCTTTCTCTTCCCCTCCTCTCTTGATTTCTCTCTGTCCTGTCCAACAAATACAACAAGGGCAACAAAATGGGAAAAATGGCCTCCAGGAACAGTGGATTTGTAGTGCAGGCACTGAGTCTCAGCAGTAACCCTGGAGGCAAAAAAATATATATTAGTGATTTAGTAATGATTAACAAGATCGTGAGATAGCAGGGGTATAATTCCACACAGTTCCCAACATCAGTTTCATCTCCCATTCCCTCTATTGGAAGCTTCCAGATTATTTTTATTTTATTTTATTTTTATTTTACAAAATTGCATGTCAACAAGGGTTTGAATTGACACCATTCCCACAACCAGAGTTCTGAATCTTCACTCTCCCCACTGCAAGCCACCACAGTTCCCCCAAGGTTGTAGACATGGACCAACCATCTTCTCTACAATTATCTATCTGTTCACATTTATACATAGTTGCCACATTTTTCCCCTGATTCAATCCTCTCTTCCCCTTCAAGCCACTCATGACAACATTACTACCTCCATATATCCCTCCCCTTTTTTCTTCTTTCTCTCTGAGTTCTGATGGAGTTCAGAACCCTCTTATCAACCCTCTTATCCTCTTCCTCCTATTAACTTCTCCTCTGCTGGAAGTATGGATCAAGGTTATTTTGGGGGTGCAGAAGGTAGGAGGTCTGACTTCTATAATTTCTTCTTTGCTGGACATAGGTGTTGGCAGGTCCATCCATACCCCCAGCCTGTTTCTAACTTTCCTCAGTGGGGCCCATATCTATTTATATTTGCTCAATTTTTTATGTGTCTAAACTAAGGCCAAATCTTGCTTTCTCTAAGAAGTACTTCCTGATGACCCTCAACCATCAAGGAAAATATCCTTTATGTTCCTAATCAAACCCAGATATTTCCCTCTCCTAATCCTTTGATCAGGATACTAATACTGTCTATCTGTGACACTTTCAACATTAAACTTTTGGAGTACTGGGGATTTTGTCTCATCTATTACTGGAATATGGAAAGTGGTTGAGGTTCATAATGATTTGGTGAATTCTTCAATCCCCAATTCCTCTTCGTACAAGCATTGCTGTGAACCAGAGCGACAGAACCTTCTGACTGTCTAGTGATGGAAATATAAACCAGAGTCCTTTCCTCCAAGGAGTTCAAGCCCTAGTGAAGAAGGCCCATTGGAGGGTGAGCTATAAACACCTCTGTCAGTTCCACTGAAGTTCTGGGAGTAGTTGCTGTCTGTGCCTAGTGAATCTGATAACCCTTCCTCTTGCACAAATCTTCAAGAACAAGGCTAGAGTACATGATGGACTCCTGGAGCCTGGCATGGTGCAGGTGCAGCCAAGAGAATCTCCCCAAGTGGTTTGCTGATGCCTCTTGGTTCCGCTGACCCTCTGACTATAAGGAGGTGTGCCCTTGTGATTTCTGTATTAGACAGTTGCTTCATACCTCTTGTTGCCTCACATCAGATCCATTTATCTCAGGGAATTTGTTTTTATGTTTTCTCAGCCTTTATTTATTATAGACACATTCCCTTTTCTAGTGATATCCTTTGCTGTCACGCAGTCAATGGCTTGTTGTTCACATTTTGTTCTGTTTTAGTCTTTGTTTTTATTCATTGAAATTACTAATAGTGGAATCACAAAAGAGCACATGTGTTTGCCTCTTTTCAACTTATCTCCCCCAGAGGGTGTGGACACAGTGTGGAAGTATACTCTATAGTCTTACAATCTTGTAGCTCACTATTAATCATAACTTAAAGATGGCGGGAAATCTTCCACATATAACTGTTAAAGGAAAACCCAGATGAAGGTGACAATTCCATTTTTTTATTATTTATTTTCCTTTATGTTGTCTTTGTTGCTTTATTGTTGTTGTAGTTATTGTTGTTGTTCATGTCATCATTGTTGAATAGGACACAGAGAAATGGAGAGAGGAAAGGAAGACAGAGAGGGGGAGAGAAAGAGAGACACCTGCAGACCTGCTTCACTACTTGCGAAGTGACCCCTCTGGGGGCTCGAACCCGGATCCTTACGCAGGTCCTTGCGCTTTGCACCATTTGCGCTTAACCTGCTGTGCTACTGCCCGACCCCCTGTAATAATTCCTAATGATAGTTGGAAGTTTGAACTAAAGAACAAGCCAAGGTGGCTGTTCTCACCCCTGCTTTCTCACAAGTTGGTAGTGGGCATGCGCCCACCAAATTCTGAGCAGACTTGAAGAGTAAGAACCTCCATTTATAGATTTACCAGGGGGTAGGATGCTGGCACATCTGATTGAGTACACATTACAATATCCAGGGACCCAGATCTGAGCCTCCAGTCCCTACCTGTAGACGGAAAACTTTGCAAGTGGTGAAGCAGTGCTGTAGGTGTCTCTCTCCCTCTAGATTTCTGGCTGTCTCCATCCAATACATAAATAAGTAAATAAATAAACGTAATGCAATAAAATCATAATAACAATAAAAAGCTTCCAGTGTCCAGACACCTATGTGAGATGTGGCAACACTATGTTTAATGATCTGACCCCAGGACCTACCCTGTGACCCTGCGTTCATTTCTGACAAATCTCAGATTTGTTCAGTTATTCCTCACTATCTTAAGGAAATAAAAACCAACTCCATTGACATTTTACATTTGTGAAATCTGATTCTGTCCTAGAGTACCAGTTCACTAGGATTTAAGGTTTTATGTTCTTTCCTGCTACATTTCCAGTACTTACTTGTACTTACTTATGCTTGGCACAGAGTCAATTAAAAAAAAAAAAACTATTGAGTGAATAAATGACATTCCTGGACTGACTCTACTGCCACACTGTGCTATGATCATCACAGTGGAAAAACTATCGACACAAAACTACTTTGTTGAGTTTTTTCTGCATGTCAGCCTCCCTGTGAAAAGCCTTGTATCACATCAGTCAACTTCACAACATGTTTGTGAGGGCCATCCTAAAATACTCCCCTTCCCCTTAAGGATGAATGAATTGGTACACAGAGATCATCAGGAAACTTCCCTGGAAGTTAGGATACACCTCAGGACATGGTGGGTAGGCTCATAATACCAGACTTGTCTGACTCCAGTATTCAAATTTCTCATCAGTGCTAAATCCATTCCATCCCTGCCACTCCTTACACAGGCCCGGTAATCCAGAAATTCTGAAAAATATGTTGAATGGAAACATGCTTTCTTTAGAGAGGATTTAGTGGTAGGGTATAGTTCAGTCTTCATGCTGTGAGCCTTATGAATACATTGCTGTTTATTCACAGTAGTGCTCCTGAGTGTCAGGGAAAGCAAGCATCATGCTACAGTTTCACCGGTTAGGTGGCATCAGTGCCAAGGGTTGTGTTAGCCCATAGGGGGAGCAAAAGCTAATGAAGCCTATTCTAGCCTTTGGTTGCTTTTCCTTTAACCTACCTCAGACTCTCCCGTTTCCTGAGAGAATGATTAAAGCCAACATGTCACCCTCTCAAGCTCTGGTTAAGCTCTTCTGAGCTCATTCTTTGACTCTTCTGACTACCCTGTCTACAGAACTCAGACCTCTGTTCCAGGCTGGTCCAGACATTTTTGTGGGGAGATGTGGATGACGATGTGAGGTGCTGGTGTTGACTCATTAGTAATAACATCTCCAGCACCAGTTTCCTGTCATAAACTGAATGATGTGAATTCAAGAAGCTCTTGTAATTCTCCTGGAAGTCCTACATGATGGTATCATTTGCCCTGATTTTTTAAAATTTTTATTTATAAAAAGGAAATACAAAAACCACAGGATAAGAGTGGTACAACTCTACAAAATTCCCACCACCAGAACTCTGTATCCCATCCTCTCCCCTGATAGCTTTCCTATTCTTTTTTTTTTTTTGCTTTTATCTTCTCTTTCTTTTTTATTTAATTTTTTTTAATTTATAAAAACGAAACATTGACAAAACCATAAAATAAGAAGGGTACAACTTGGTAGGGAATGTTTCATCTTCCGAAGGGAGGCTGGACAACATACTCTATGCTACACCTGAGGAAGATGGATCGATACTGGGGCAGCTTGGAATGTTCCTACTCATGACCACAGAATGTGAGTTCAGATCTACAGGGATGCAAAGGTCACATAGGTTCCTAAGCTTTCCTATTCTTTAACCCTCTGTGAGTATGGACCCAGGGTCATTACCAGCCTTCCCTGAGCAGACCTTGTGTCCTGGAGCTCTGCTTCCCCAGAGCCCTTCCCCACTAGGCAAAGAGAGAGACAGGCTGGGAGTATGGAACATAGCGGCGCACCGGCCATGGCCTGTTCCATAGTGATTGAGGAGGGCCCAGTCATAACGTGCTAGGTCAAAGCCGGGTTGACGCTTGCAGGGGTCTGTGATGAGGTGTTTGTTCTTTACCTCAGCTGACTGCCAACTCTGTTTCCAAGAGTCTGGAACAGAGAAGTTCAGTGTAGGCGTAGGAGACCAGATTGGGTGAGGAGACGTCAAGCATTGGACAGGGTGGGCGAAGATATCCGCGTATATTGGCAGGTCCGGTCGAGCGTAGATGTGGGAAATGAACTTAGATGATGCCGCATCCCAACGAATATCTGGCGGGGCGATGTTGCTAAGAACTGGCAGCCATGGAACCAGGGTGGAACGGATGGTTCCAGAAATTATCCTCATGGAGGAATAGCATTTGGAATCGACCAAGTGGACATGGGGGCTACGGAACCATCCTGGGGCACAGTATTCTGCAGTGGAATAGCATAATGCCAGAGATGATGATCGTAGTGTGGAAGCGCTCGCGCCCCATGAGGAGCTGGCCAGTCTTGCAATGATGTTATTCCTCGCGCCCACCTTTGCTGCAGTTTTTATGAGATATTCCTGAAATGACAGATCAACCTGCCAATGCCCATGTTCAGCATAGAAGCAATTACGGAAGCCAGACCTTCCACCTTCTGCACCCCATTCACCCTGATTTTACAATCAAGAAGCCAAATAATGAGACTTCCTGTGTTGTCTAGTCTCTCAGTGTCAGAGGAAAATTTGGGGAAGCTGAGTTAACAGCCCCAACTCACCCAAGCTCAAGGGTCATGACTGTCTATAACTTTTCATTCCCATTGCACGAGTTCCTCTCGTCTTAGAATCAAAACTAAACTGAAAAACACCTTTTAATTTCTGTGCTACCTTGAAGAAAGATTTCCTCACTCTGATATACTTGTCTTTAAAATCATGGAATGTCAAACCTTCAAAACTACACTCAAGCAAAATCCAAATGAAATTTCACAAACGTGAGTTCAGAAACAGGAAAGCTCTAGGTTGTGACTTGGTCTGCTGAGCCAGCCTGTGGGAGCACTGTTGCTGTGTGGGGCTTCCAGTTCCCTCTATGTCACATGGCTAGAACATCTTCTGTTTGCTCCCTGCTTGACTAGAGTCCAAGACTTCTACTACACTTATATTTCTTTGGGAAACACAGTGTATGTGTTTCTAGGCACCTTTTCCCTGGATTTGGAAGGGGAAGTAGAAGCTGTACATCTCTCTGCTCTACTGTTTTTATTTTTGTTTGTTTGTTTGTTGTTTGCCTCCAGGGTTATTGCTGGGGCTCAGTGCCTGCACAATGAATCCACTGCTCCTGGAGGCTATTTTTTTTCCCATTTGTTGCCCTTGTTGCACTTGTTATTGTTGTCATAGCTGCTGTTGTTATTGGATAGGACAGAGAGAAATTGAGAGAAAAGGGGAAGACAGAGAAGAGGAGAGAAAGACACCCAAAGACCTGCTTGCGAAACAACCCCCCTGCAGGTGAGGAGCTGGGGGCTCAAACCCAGATCCTTATGCCGGCCCTTGTGCTTTGTGCCATGTGCACTTAACATGCTGCACTGTCACCCAACCCCCACCCCCACTCTACTGTTTTGTGTTTTCTCCCTAACATGTAACTGAATGGTTCCCTCTGTTGAAATCTGGTATCCTTTATCTCTAGGCAGGCTGCCATCGCAGGAAGTGGTGTGTTTTGATTCTCTCTTCCATACTCCTCCGTGCAAACTCTCCCCTAACTCTTCACTTTTGACAGGTTTTGACCTGATGGATTTGTTCAGCATAAAGGAGATCTTAGGGAAGAGAGAGAATGGAGCCCAGAGCGCCTATGTCCGGATGGGATCTTTTCCTGTGGTGCAAAGGACTGAGTAAGTGGTTCTCTTTCCACACCTGTCCCTTATATCTTTAAAGAAAAAAAAAAAAAAAGACTGGAAGGAAGCCAGTTAACCATGGTCGCCTGTTGAACTCTGTGTAGGTTTCTGACCATCTCAGTGAGACCTCATGGAGATAAAGCAACCCAGTCAGTGATCAGGGAATTTGATCGGTTTCTGAGTGGACCTATTACCATTGACTTTATTGGTTTCTTGATTTTCCAGCATTCACTTCTCCATACAAAATTGGTGCTATTTTTATGCATGCCCTTCCCATTATTTTATTCATAGCTAACATGCATAGTTATAGGTACATGACTCCTTGCTTAGACCACACATTGCATTACCAGGGAGACGTAATAATACCACCCAGAATCAGAGTCCTGCTCACCAAGAGAAACCAAGTGTCAGTATATTTTGGATGTCTGAACTTATTTGTTTATTTTTATTTATTTATTTATTTATTGCATAGAACAGAGAGAAATTACAGGAAGAGGGGAAGATGGAGAGAGAAAGATAGACAACTGCAGGCCTGATTCGCCGCTTTTGAAGTGACCCCACCACCACCACCACCACAGGTGGGGAGCCAGGGGCTTGAACTGGAATCCTTGCATGGGTCCTTACACTTCGTACTGTGTGTGTTTAACCTGGTGCACAACCACCCAGCCCCACAACTTACAAAATTTATCAGATGCACTTGCACCTTAATCATGTCATGATTTATAGCTGAAGTGAAAGTGTCTATGTCTCAGGGCAGGGGGGACTAGCATAATGGGCATGCAAAAAGACCTTCATGAGACTCTGAAGTCACAGGTTCAGTCCCCTGCACTACCATAAGCCAGAGCCCTATAGTGCCCTGGAAAGAAGAGGAAGTTTTTGCTTCGGGGTGTTGTTGAGAGGATTTTGCTGTAGAGATTTATCTAAAGTCTTAAATCTGTTGACTCTCTAGTTGTTAGCTAGTGATACCAAAATAAATGTTCCACTCAGCTTATCTCAGGGGATCTCAGAGATCTTCTGAAAATGCAATATTTTGTCATGTCATAATTCCTTTGCCTTAAAACTCTGAAAGCTAATTTTTCCTTGGCTTTTTAGAGAGCTAAAATGGCCCTTTGTGTGGTCTGATCCACTTGTACCTTCTTTTTAAAATTTATATTGTTTCTTTTGCATGAGACAGAAAAAGTTTCATGTGAGAAGCCAGAACCCCTCCCCAGTACATGCACCTCCAGGGACTGAATTGAACCAGGAGCCCCAAGCATGTGAAATCTGCTCTCCAGATGGTGAAATATTTCCCTGGCTACCTCATCCTAACCTTTGGTTTCAAACTTATCTTCCTCTCACATCAACTATCCTTGTTTAGCAGTTCTGCCTCCGTTCTGGAAACCAGTTAGTGTGGCTGGCCATTGGATAGCTCCCTGCTCGCTGAGAAACCAAGCCAGATTTCGACTGCAATTCTAGCAGGCAATTAGGCTTTTCGCTGAGAAAATGGCCATTAGGTATCTGTTGAAACATACATGGATATATCAAACTAGAATTAGAGACAGTGCTCTGCTAGATGCCAGTTTGGCAATGGTAGTTTGATACCAGAACAAAGAATTCAGATTTCTGCATGTATGTCATCATCTTTGTAATTTTTAAAAAAAATTTCTTTATTGGGGAATTAATGTTTTACACTCAATGGTAGATACAATAGTTTGTATATGCATAACATTTCCCAGTTTTCCATATAACAATACAACCCCCATTAGGTCCTCTGTCCTTTGTAATTTTTTTTTTTTTTTACATTATTTTGAGTATCAGTCAAGCATCAAACATTGTGTCAGCCTGTGATGGCAACCCTGAATCATAGGGCTAATTAATGTCCCATAGAATCATTTTACCAAAGAAGGATGACACAGGTCACTTTAACTCTATGATTATTTGCTTTCTTTTTGCCTATTCAATGGAGACTGTGGTCATTGACAACTGACTCTTGAGGAAGGCAGGTATTTCTAAAGGACCAGGGCTGCTCTCTCACTATTTTTAAAATATTTGATAGGACAAAGAAGTGGAGAGGGAGGGGAAATATATATAAGTATATATATATTTGGAGACATATATATATATATATGTAATGTAATATATATATATATATATATATATGGAGAGAGAGGGAGAGAGATGTAACACTGCTTTACTACTAGTGAAGCTTCTCTCAGCAAGTGGAAAATAAAGATTTGAAAGGGTTACTCTCTATATACAGATGCTGAGTGATGTCATTCTTATCACTTGGTCCTTTGGTCATTTTGGAACTTTACAAGGATGAATAGAGTCTAGAATGTATTTACCACTAGCAACTCCTCACAACACATACACCACACACAAACACACGCCTACTTCTGCCTTACTTTCCTGATAGAATGTTTCAAATTCATCATTCACTTGGTTTATAAAGATAACATAAAATTACAGAAAACTGGAATTTAATTAACTCAATCAAGAAATAAAGACAAGCATACATTAACACAAATGTGATGGAAGAACTCAGCATGAGGGTCCTCTGTTGAAGGTATAGTCTTTCTAATGAGACATTTGGAAAAACAGCAAAGTGTTCTGGATTATTCTTTATGGAATGCTGGATTGGAATGTGTTTCTGTGATGGATTTGTGCTCATAAAATGCTAAGTCATTCTGAGAAGGAATTTTTGTTTGATTTTAGATTTGTTTTAATGTCAAAACAACAAAAACCAAGTCACAACAGTAAATATATGACATTTAGAGAAGGAATAATATCTGCTTAATTTCTAGTGTTTTGAATATGTGTGCCTACATGCATACATACACTTGTGATATTAACTTGCAGGTTAATTTTGCTAACAGTAACAATATAAACAAGTTTTGTTTTCAGTATTCATATTTTTAAACTTGTCTAACACTTAAAGGGTATTTTATATACCTCATCTAATTTCTTTTTCCACTATAATAGTGTAATGTGAGATAAGTATTAGTTTTGTCATTATCTGGTATGAATTTGAGATTAGAAAGGAAGTAGTCACTTGTTTAAAACTATACAACTCATAGGAAATAAGAGATTGACCTCATACCCAGATTCTCTGACTTGCAATTTTTTACTGTTGTTGACAGTAGAACCATTAACAGTTGACATTACCTGTGGCACTTATGGAAAGGACTAGATTTGCTCCCCCCCCCTTTTTTTCCTTTTAGATAGTCTCTGTTATTGCCCATCCCCTCATCTCCCTGCAGACTGTCTTCTCCCCATTTGGCCATGACCCAGGTTGTCTGAATCTCAAGGAAGCCCCTAGTGCTCTGTGTGATGGGTATGAGTACTTGTGCCTGAGTGTAGTCTTGAGTGAGATTCCACTTAGGAGAATAACTTAGATCTACTGGACCAACCACAGAGAGGAAGACTTAGTCTTTGCTCACTGAAGTCTACACCCAAAGGGTCCCTCAGGGTCTACACACATCTGAGAACCAGAAACCCAAATGCCCACTCATTTCCTTTCTGGCTCTCCGGCTACATAACATCTACCTTTTCCAAGAAGAAGTTAATAATACCAGATTGTCATGTACCATTTGTAGACAATTCCTGTCCCAAGACACAAACTTGGCCCCCGTCCTTCCCCATCCCTCCAGCCAAGTTCAGCAAGTGGAGCTGCAGACAGCTGATTTTCAGAGGACTTGATGCCCTCATTCTCAGTGAGTGAGGCCATGCTCACCAAAAAAATTACATTCCACTAACCCCTGAGAATCTAACTGCCCTTGGTTACAAGAGGATCAGAACACATTCCTTTTATCTTCTTTCAAGGAATCCTGTTGTTCCTGAATTTGGAGGGCAGGGAAAGTTTCAGCACTGTATGGGTAGAGACTTGTCTTCTAGAAGTCCAAGGCTTTAGACAGAGTACGATATAGGGGACAGGGAACCCAAGAGGATACAGGGGCATAGTTGGGCCTTAATGAGAAATAGCAGACTAAGCAAAGCCTGAGAAGGCTGAGATTTTTAGCTGTATTTAAGCTGGAGGAAATGGAAATTCAGCATTTATAGTTGATTTTGTCAGGAACTGTGATGGTAGAAAATGGAAAAGCAGTAGGCTTGCAAAATAGCTCCCTTGAACAGTGTGTTCTTTCGCCATGTGTTTGACCCAGGACTGAGCCCAGCCCCCAGTGGCATCTTTGAGTTTTTCTCTGACTTTCTACCTCTCTGCATTTATGAAAGAAAGAAAGAAAGAAAGGAAGAAATAAAGAGGAGTGGGGTAGGGGGAAAGGGAGGATAGAAGAAAGAAAAAGGAAAGGCTGTATACTAAAGGGGCAGGTTTGAAGGGATTGAAGGGAATGCCAAGGGAGCAAAAAGTCCATCACTTTGAGGTCCAGATAAAAGAAATAGGAAGTAAAAAACAAACTGTAAAAGAGTGAAGTTGACTGAACTTGATGGTTGTAATAAAAGATACTGAGTAGGGAGTTGGGCGGTAGCGCAGTGGGTTAAGCACATGTGGCGTGAAGTGCAAGGACCAGTGTAAGGATCCCGGTTCAAGCCCCCAGCTCCCCACCAGCAGGGGAGTCACTTCACAGGTGGTGAAGCAGGTCTGCAGGCTTCTCTCTTTCTTTCCCCTCTCTGTCTTCCCCTCCTCTCTTGATTTCTCTCTGCCCTATCTAACAATGACTACATCAATAACAACAATAAGTATGACAACAATAAAAAAACAACAAGGGCAACAAAAAGGGAAGATAAATAAATATTTTAAAAAATTTTAAAATAGTGAGTTATTTATATCAGTTACTGCTCTCTTGGTTCAGCCTGGTGTCATCTGTGTCTCCCCCAGGGATGTGTTCCCACAAGGATTGCCTGATGAATACGCCTTTGTCACAACCTTCCGGTTCAGGAAAATGTCCCGTAAAGAAGATTGGTACATCTGGCAGGTCATCGACCAATATGGCATCCCACAGGTAGGAGCACGTGCCTTTGCTCTATAGAAGGAACAGCTTTTTGTTCCTTATAATGTGTATGACACCAAACTATACTTTCCTTCTTTTTTAAATTTTTATTTATAAAACTGAAACACTGACAAGACCATAGGATAAGAGGTGTACAATTCCTACTGCCAGGGTTCCACATCCCATGCTCTCCCCTGATAGCTTTCCTATTCTTTAACCCCATGGGAGTATGGACCCAGGATCATTATGGGGTGCAGAAGGTGGAAGGTCTGGCTTTTGTAATTGCTTCTATGTTGAACATCGGTGTTGGCAGTCGATCCATACTTCCAGCCTTTCTCTTTTATTCCCTAGTGGGGCAAAGCTCTGGGGAAGCAGGGCTCCAAGAAACATTGGTGGAGTCATCTGCCCAGGAAAGTCTGGTTTGCATCATGGTAGCATCCTTTAGAGGATGGAACATTCTCTACCATTGTTGATCCAAATTGAGGGTAAGGTCCTATGGGGTCCCCCAAAGGGGTTCATTATGTTGTTCCTGATGGAGATGACCAGTGACAATGGAGAGAGGGATCGTGCTATGCTTTCTATAGAGACCTCCATCCTGGGCAGAGAGATGAAGGGCATAGTGTGGAGGTCCAGGAAACTTCAGGGGGAGCACCACACCCCTGAGAGATGGAAGTTTTTCTCAGTAATGGTTACTCTCAGCCTAACCAGGGAAGTGGCAACCACATAACACCTGTGCCATGCCAGTACAACTGGCATAATTTCTTGATGTGGTAGAAGAAATGGGCTCTGAGTCTATCTGCCTGGCTTCAGATTTGCATTTCTTCCTCTCTTGGTGTGGGCGCTGAAACACATTAGTTCTCCAGGTGGTTGTTTTCTTAGCTATAGTGTAGAAAATAGAGTTAGCTACTATTAATGATCAGTATAAGTGTTAGGTAAAATAAGTCTCTGAATCATCAATAAGATATCATCAAGGGTTATCCCTTGTGATGTGTTTGGTTTGACCCTGAATGAAACTCTGAAGTCCCATCTTACTTCTAGTGTATTTTGATTTTTGGTTTCATAGACTATAGAACAGTTTTTCAGCATCACACATCTGAGTGAGGATAAATGTATCTTATGATTGGAGCCATCAGTGCAGTTTGCTGATTGCAGGGGCGATCAACTACTTGTGTGCTCTATCAGATTCTACTCCCAGGCTTCTCCCTTTGACGCACTTGACACTGTGTGTCACTTAGCATGTCCTTGATATCACCTACGTGAACTTATGGACACTGGGCATTATTGAGTGTGTCACAGTTCTTAGCTCAAGTTAGTCATATGTTCTCTAGGAATATGTTCTGCATATATACATATATGATGCCTCCCAGGTTATCAGTAGGTCTTGATGCCTATGGTACAAATCCACTGCTCCTGGCATTTATTTATTTCTCTTTCTTTCTTTCTTTCTTTCTTTCTTTCTTTCTTTCTTTCTTCTTCTTTTTTTTTGTTGTTATTGGATAAGACAGAGAGAAATTGAGAGGGGAGCATGAGGGGGATAGACAAAGAGGGAGGAAGAAAGATAGGCACCTGCAGACCTGCTTCATCGCTTGTGACTACTTCCCCTGTAGGTAGGGAACTGGAGGCTTGAACCCTTGAGAGGGTCCTTGCAGTTGGTACTATGTGCATTTAACGAGATATGACACTGCCTGGCCCCCTGCCATGATCCTACAAAAGAAAGAATTGCACCACAGAGAAACCAAGAAATTTGAATAACTTTTTTTTATTGTTAGTTAGTTTGTTTTGACCAGAGCACAGTTTGGTACTGGCTTATGGTGTTTTGAGGATCAAACACGGGACCACTGCACCTCAGGCATGAAACTCTTTTGTGTAACCATTGTACCATCTCCCCAGCCCAGGTTTTCATATTAATGAGAGGGGGAGATGGAATTTAAACATAGGCAGTCAGACTCCAAGTCTGTCTTCCCTCCACCATGCCCAGCTGATTCCTGTTGCCATCAGTCTGTCCTGCTGAGTTATTTTTCTGCCATACGCACAGTCAGGCAGAGATAAGCACAAAGTTTGTAGACTGAGTTGCTGAGTGATCTCACCTCCTGAATGTGGACAGCTGAGTGAAGAATCCGTAGTTCTGTAAAGGTCATTTGTCTGGAGAGCAGGTTCTTTCCCTCATCTCCTTTCATCTGAGGCCACACAGGTATTATCTCTCAGATTTCACCGGGCCTGGGGTAGAGGGACTGGGCCAACCAGCCATGACATTCCTGTGGGTAAGCCCACACCGCCCCCTGGTCTGGGTTCTCTTCTTTCATGGTATTTGCAGAAGTGCATCTTGTCTGTGTCTTCACTTCTTGGCAGAATGAACTGTGGGCTGAAATCCACAGAAGAGGACTGAGATGTGTCTGCCTTGAAGGACTTCAGGCACTTTTTCAAAGAGGCACCTGGAAGTTCAATTTTATATCACAGAACTGATGAGGGCCACCTTCATGCCTTGGGGAAATACTGACTAGACAGACACATGAGAAATGGAGAAAGGTCTGCCAGATAGGCAGTCTGGTAACAGAAAGACAGTGACAGCATTCCCATATGCTCAACATCACTATGGATCCAAAGATCTAGATGTTCATTTCTGTGACCTCATTTGGTACTTACAGCTATCCACCCTTGAAAGTGAGTATTTGGGGAAATGAAGGGGCTTGTCTGATTCCAGAACTGATGCTTGAGAGATGGTGAGAAGCCAGATTTTATAGGCTTATTGATCTGAGTCATGAAGCAGTAGATACACCAGTAGATACTTTGGTATGTTGGTGCCATTTTTGATTTATACCATGAGAGAAGAATCAAAAACATTGATAGGAACTCTATATTCTCAAGAAGTTGTGAGTCATGAAATTCAATGATATTAGACAATATTTTAACAAAAGGGACCATGTTTAATGTATTAGATAGCATGCATTAGAAATACTAGATTAGCAGACAAAGATTCATCATTTGTGTTTTTTATTTTTTATTAGAGACAGAGAGAAATTGCGAGAGGAGGGAGAGATAGAGAGAGAAAGAGACAGAAAGACACCTGCAGTCCTACTTCTCCTCTCCCTAAGCATTTCTCCTTCATCTGGGGAGCGAGGGATTGAACCCAAGTCCTTGCACACTGTAATGTGTATGCTTAGCCAGGTATGCCACTGTCGAACCCCAGCATTTTGTGTTTTTACCATAACTACAGCACAGCAGCAATACAATTAGAATAGATATAATTCCCTTTGGCTATACAGAGGCCACATGGGCTCAGAACAAACAAACAAAACCCAGAATACCATGGTGGCTAATTACCTGAATAACATCAGGAATCTCTTTTCAACTTAAGGGAATTTATTTATTTATTTTGCACCTTCCTATTGAATGTGCCATTTGTTGTCATCTATATATTTATTTATTTATTTATTTATTTTGCACCTTCCTATTGAATGTGCCATTTGTTGTCATCTATATATTTATTTATTTATTTATTTATTTATTTATTCATTCTTTCATTTTTGTTGTTATGGACTGGGATTCAAGAGGTGACAAAGAGAAGTTGAGATTCTGTTTAAAAGGATGGGGCAGTGCAGAGAATATAAGATGATAAAATGATCACCAATCAATGCCCATGTTCAGCAGGGAAGCCATTACAGAAGCCAGACCTTCCACCTTCTGCATCCCACAATGATCTTGGGTCCATACTCCCAGAGGGATAAAGAATAGGGAAGCTATCAGGGGAGGGGATGGTATACGGAGTTCTGGTGGAGGGAATTGTGCAAAGATGTACCCCTCTTATCCTATGGCTTTGTCAGTGTTTCCTTTTTTATAAATAAAAAAAGAAAAAAGAAAAGAAAGAAAAAAAGATGATAAAATGATCAAAGTAACTTTCATATACTAATGACGCTATGAAAAAAAATGTAACTAAATCAACATGCCTGGGTATATGTGATCAAGTGACCAAGAACTAAGAGTTTAGCAGTATTCTAATAAGGGTGGGGGGCGGGAGCAAGTGACCAGCTTCAGAATCTAACATACCTATTGATATTTTCCATTTAACTCCTTACTATTTGAGCTTCTTCAGATAAAGAATAGAAACAGTGACTCAATGGCAACAAACAGTTGAGAGACATCTCTGAAAATTCTCTAAAGAACAGGCTATGAGGTAACCTTAGAATTCTGACAGAATATTTTTTTCTTTATTGGGTGATTAATGTTTTACATTCAACAATAAATACAATAGTTTGTATATGCATAACATTTCTCAGTTTTCTACATAACAGTACAATCCCCACTATGTCCTCTGTCTGACAGAATATTTTAATACACTTTAGGTTTTGCCTTTTTTAATATATATATTTAAGATTTTACTTATTTATTAATGAGAGAGATAGGAAGAGAGAGAGAAAGAACAAGATGTCACTATGATACATGTGCTGGGATTGAACTCAGGACCAAGTCCTAGACCACTTTTTGTTATTTTATCTTTTTAATAGTTCATTTGACTTTTATTTTAATGTTTACTGTTACCACTGAGTATTAGTATAGGCTGGTTCCTTTTTTGTGTTTATTGGACATCTATGAAGCCTAGGAGAAACATGAAGGCACAGTCTCTAAAGAATATAATTTTATTGAGCAAGATCAGTGCACCTGTTACAGAGAGAATGATACAGAGAACTACTAGAGCACTCTTCAGCTCTGGTTTATGGTTATGCTGGGGATTGAACCTGGGACTTTGGAGCCTCGGGCATGAGAGTCTTTTTGCATAGCCATTATGCTGTCTTCCTCATTTGTATAAGAAATATGGGCTAATAGATGAAAGAAAAATTAAACTGATCACCAAGTCAATAGCTTTCTCTATAAATACTTGAATTAGCTGATGAATAAGTATATAAAGCATGCTCATAATTTGTAATTATATTCTTTTAGGAGTGTGTATTTATTTACTAATGAGAGAAAGAAAGAGAGAGATATGGAGAGAGATGGAGAGAGGGAGAGAGAGAATGAGAATGAATCAAGAGTATCACTCTGGCATATACAGCTTTGGGGATCTAACTCAGAACCTCATTTTTTATAAGGGTGGGGTTCAAATCACAATACCACCACACTAGTGACATTATTTTGTATGTCTCTTTATTCACAAAATCAAATGTCCTAAAATGTCACTCAATGTGGGACTATGTGAAAGCATGGTAGAGCTTATGGGAGCTCTCCCATCCTTGGATGGAGGTCTGGAAAGACACCCCACTTGTTAGCCTCTCTCCTTATAGAGATGAGCCAAGAGGGAAAAGTCTCCCAGACTCAGTTTCTCCTTGTTAGTCAATCAAGCTCACAGAAAGCCTACCAGCCTCTCACACTTAGTTCCCCCTGCTATCAGGCCAAATGGTTGCCTGCTTTAGGGTTCACTCAAAGTTCACACGTCCACTTGACCTTTTGATCATAAAGGAGAACACACTGTATCATATACCTCCACCTATATCAGGCAGTGAGACCCCATATTCTATTTCCTTGTGCCCTTGGATATCTGTGATTTACATCAAGCTTTGTTTTTCTTCTTCTCTACCTCACTGTACTGGTTTAACCCCTATGCTTCTCTCAAATACCTTTGGATAATTAACTCGTGTCGTTTTCGAAGGGTTAGGTTGTTTTCGCCGGGCTGGCTTCACGGGCACGGGCGGGTAACAGATGACCAGGGACTCATAGTTGAGCTGTAGGCAGTATCTCTTTATTCATGCAGGACTCAGCACAATCTAAGCCGAGCTAAGCTAAACTCAAGGTAAAGTACTCTAAAACTCACAATGCTGTCTTTATATATACTTGCCAAGTAGGGTGGAAACAGGGTGTGACATAGAGAGGGTGGAGAGAAAAGTGACTGGTGACAATCAGAGTGTGACAAGGAGAGGATCAGGGTGTGACAAGGAGGGGGGGTGGAGCAAAAACATATCATGAAACAGTGGGGATTGAACCAATGCCCTGGAGGGAGGTGCTTGTTAACAGCAGTTATATAAATAGAATGAAGTGGTTATGTAAATAGAATAGTGTTAAGCAGGGGGGATTTAAACCAAATGAAACAGAAGGGGTCTCATGCATACCAACAATTCCCCCTTTCTTTTTAACTAATGGCCATTGTGGGGTGAACAGAAACGTATATCGTACAGGCATTTTCAAAAGAACTGGCATAAGACATGGAAAACAAAATAGGCGAACAGCAATAACCAGTGTGATGCCAAGGGGAGCTTTTCTTGCCTCAAAGGGCAAGGCCTAGCAGGCAAAAGGGCATTTCTTGCCTCTGGGAACGCTTCATGCCTCTGGGGGCATCTCTTGCCTCAAAGGGCGTTTCCTGCCTCTGTGGGCATCTCTTGCCTCTTGGGGCGCTTCATGCCTCTGTGGGCATAACCTAATAAGGAGGGGGAGTTTTCTGCCTCTGGGACAGAGCCTGCAGGCGAGGGAACATGGTCTATAAAGTCTCAAGGCAATTGGCTGAAGTTAGTCTTTGAGAAACACAGCAGCGTGTACCAGTAAGTCCGATGGAGGTGTCAGTCCAAAGTAGCTGACCACAGAAGAAAATGTCAGAGGATGAAATGCTGTACAGTCTGTCTCGATGGGGAATGTCGGCCACCTGAATTCTGCTTTTCTGTAGAGAGTGATCTTTGGAGTCTGTGAATCTGTTTCTTCAGGTCGTGCCAGGTCTCATCATTGGTTTCCGGGGGCGATGTCAGAGAACAGGATCCAAATGGATTTCCAGGAATTCTATTTGAGTAGATGCTTTTTCATGTGAAGACTTTGACAGCTGAAATTCACTTACTTGTCAAACAAAACTTGTAGCAGATTAGAAGTTTACTATAATTGATAACTCTATTATAATTGGAAGTCCTTTCTAGTATGATTGTAAGGTTGTTTAAACAGTTTAAACTCAATAAAATGTGGAAAGGTAAACAGAAGAACCACGGTTAAAAGCCTCAGGCATGAGAATAATTAACATAATCATTGCACTATCTGCCCCACCCATAACTCATACCGTTTTGAGGATTAAACATTTCAGATTTATGTCAAGACGTAAAAGAGAAATCAAAGGAGGAAGAAAACAATTTTTTGGATTGTTTCTGGATGTCTCTAAAAATCATGGCTGCGTCCAGCATTTTTTTTTAAGTCAATGTCAAACAAAAATTCAGTCATTCAAATCATTCTCTTATTAAACGCAACTTGAACCAGATTATCAAGATCTCACCATGTAGGATTAAGAATCCCCGGAGGGCGACCTAGTCCAAAAAGGTCCTCGAAATTCCATTTAGGGTGTTTCTGACTGTTCCTGCTGGATTGCTTCAGGCACCCATTTTTAAAAGCGTCTTCCCATTGAAGAAAGAATCCAATCAGGAGAGTAGAACTAACCACATGTCTCCATACTTGGGAACTGCCAGGGTACTCGAGAATGTTCTTCAAATTAGAGTAGTCCTTCTCCATGGGAAACATTCGAGAAGAAGTCCAGAAAGTTCCAGGCGAAATCCCCATGCATATCCCAAGGTCTATGATCACGGTCATAAAGAACCAAACTGTGGCCTGGAGCAAAATGTAGTCCTTTTCCTCAGGAAACATGGGAGAGGGAATCCAGAAAGTCCAAGGAGAAATCTCCGTGCATCTCCCAAGCTCTATGATCCCGGTCATGAGAAACCAAAGTTCCCGGTGAGGGAAACGAAGTGTGGCCCAGAGTAAAATGTTCCAGAGACAGAGAAACTGTCTCATAATGAAACAGTAGAGGCTTTGGCAAACCTCTTCGTAAGTAAAAGAGAAGACCATAGTGCATAGGTAGGCTACGTCTTCACTTATCTGGGAGTTGCGCAGGTCTGGTCCCACGTTGTGGCGCCATATGTCGTTTTCGACGGGTTAGGTTGTTTTCGCCGGGCTGGCTTCACGGGTGGGTAACAGACGACCAGGGACTCATAGTTGAGCTGTAGGCAGTATCTCTTTATTCATGCAGGACTCAGCACAATCTAAACCGAGCTAAGCTAAACTCAAGGTAAAGTACTCTAAAACTCACAATGCTGTCTTTATATATACTTGCCAAGTAGGGTGGAAACAGGGTGTGACATAGAGAGGGTGGAGAGAAAAGTGACTGGTGACAATCAGAGTGTGACAAGGAGAGGATCAGGGTGTGACAAGGAGGGGGGGTGGAGCAAAAACATATCATGAAACAGTGGGGATTGAACCAATGCCCTGGAGGGAGGTGCTTGTTAACAGCGGTTATATAAATAGAATGAAGTGGTTATGTAAATAGAATAGTGTTAAGCAGGGGGGATTTAAACCAAATGAAACAGAAGGGGTCTCATGCATACCAACAAACTCGCCTGCATCATGGAGACTAATCATTTTGACCTTTATGTATCTCCTCAATTCTTGTCATACTAGCCCCCTATCATAGGGGCAAGCTGACCTTTAAGAGACCTGTAATTTCTGACATATGTGAAAAATGTTCTTTGTTTAACTCAGTATAAAGACCTGTACCCATCTCCAAATAAATGGATATTCATACCAGAATATTCCCTGATGCCTCTTTCTGAGTCACGCGACCTGTAGAGCCAGTGAGGGAGGGTCGGAGGCTTACCCCCTGGTTGGAGCCACTCCACATGAGCCCCAGAAACTCAAAAGTCAGAAAGTTGTAGGCAAATAAATAGAAAGTATGAGTACTTCATAATTATATGTGCTTATTAGAGAAAGTTTGAGTGTGGCAATGTATTTGAACTTATTTGTTGAATTGTTATATTTGATATTTAGATAGTATCTGCTTTGTAATCTTCATAATAACTTCATAGTATAGGCACTGTTTGTAATCCTATTCTACAAATGAGAAAATGGCATAAATAAGTCAAATAACTTACTTAAGATCACACAGCTCACAAGTGACTTGTCAGTTTGGGTATTAGACATGTAATCTACAGTGTCTAAATTTGAGGAATATTTTCATTAAATGGTTACAGTTAACTGAACTAATGAGGTGAAGGGCTGGAGTTAGGCAAACACACAAAGGATGTACAATGTGTTGGAATTCACCACAGAGAAAGCTACCATCCTGGACCTGCTTGACCTGAATAGGGAGAAATCAGTGGTTACAGGAGATGATGAGTTCTTGAATCCAAAGGAGGGAGAGCTCCCAAAGAACAGGAAACCATTAAAGAAATACAGTATCCCACCCCCTCTATTTCTACCTCCATTTCCAAGGGTTTTACACACCAAGCTATTTATAAGCCTTTGAACAGATAGGACTATGTAAGAAAGTCTTTAAAGGTCAGGCAGAGAAGGGTGGGATATAAATATGAGGGGAAATGAATACTAATCCCATTGAGATGTTCATTCATTCATCTGCTCACTGGGTACTTATTTTCTGTTGGTTACATTATATCTGTTTTTTGTGCACTGAGGGGTATATCTATTTTACCCAGTGTGACCTTAATAACCTTGCATATTCATTGTCCATCAGAAAGGATGCTCGGTGAGTATTGTGCAAGGGATGAGACAATGAGCACATGAATAAGAATGCATCCATCTATCCTAAAAACAAAACAAACAAACAAACAACAAAACTAAAACTCTCTTCCAGAAGTGTCTCCAAGGTATTTTCAAAAGGGTAAAGGTATCCAGTGAACAGAAGGGCAAGGTCTTTGTCACCAGGCAACTTCATTCTACTTCCCATTTCACCCTCAAGTGAGATAACTCACAGGTTAACAATGGGGTCTTACACTGGTGCCTGGTAGTTGGCCAGATGGTATGCCCTGTTTTTCAAGTCTAGAATTTTAAAAGATGTTGAGGGCAATAGGTAAGGTCTCGCTATTCTCACAACTCAAACCCCTATGCGTGAGTTCTTATCCATTCTCTCAAAAGCATTCTTGCTAGACAGTTGAGATTTGACTCTTGGCTTCATAGATTGATTCAGTTATTCCACTGAATATGGGGTGTTGACCAGCCTGTGAGTCACACATATCAGTACCACTTTCCTAAAGGAGAAATTAAGACCATGATGTGAAAAGATTTGATTCAGGTTGAGCGAGTCTTAAGAGTCACAGGCAGGCTGTGATTCAGCTCAACAGTTGTGACTCTGAAGTAGCACCTTCAGACTTGCCTTCTTCTGCTTTGGTGCCAAGGTGATCAAAACACCCATCTTCTCCTTTCAGGTCTCCATCCGGCTGGATGGTGAGAATAAGGCAGTTGAATACAACGCTGTTGGTACTATGACGGATGCTGTCAGGGTGGTCTTCCGAGGTCCTCAGGTCAACAGTCTCTTTGACCGGGACTGGCACAAGATTGCCTTGAGCATTCAAGCCCAGAATGTCTCTCTCTACATTGACTGTGTGCTGGTGCAGACGCTGCCCATTGAGGAGAGGGAGAACATCGACATCCAGGGCAAGACCGTGATTGGCAAGCGTCTCTATGACAGTGTGCCTATTGACGTGAGTACAAGAGGGACCTTTCGCAATGGGGGATCCAGGTGTCCCAAGGCCCCCCGAATCTGCCTATATCATTTATTATGTCATTACTTTGTAATGTCTTAAGGAGAATGATGCTGTCTCAGAACACTGCCACATTGGAATTGAAAGCCATCCTATGTTAGTCATCTGTCCCTTCAATCATTCAGTTATTCATTCAGTAATTCAGCAAATGTACATTAAGGTGTGACAGGCACTATGCTCAGCACTAGGGACATGACATATATGTCTATATATACTGGTGAGGATATATATATATATATATATATATATATATATATCTGTAGAATTATATGGTTTTCAGTGTGTTTAGAATCATTGTTTCCTTCTCTGACTGTAGAAAATATGGAACATTTTACCAACCAGGAATCGCAAGTGTAAATAACTCAGAAACAGGTGCCATCTATTTTTCTCCTTCCTCCTTGCCATCTTCCATCATCTGTCAGTGATTTTTTTTTCTCCCTTCTCTTTACTTTCCTCTTCATGTTTATTTAAGTGAAAGCAGAGTTACATTTGCCTCCTTGGGCTTCATGAAAATTCTCTTTTAATTTACATAGAGACAAAGAAGCAGAGAAAGACACACAAAGGGAGAGAAAGAGACGGAGAAATACCACTGCACTGCCTTACCATTCATGCAGCTTCTCCTAGTGTGGATAGGCACACGCAATGCTGAAGGCTCAAACCTGTTCTTGTGCATGGTGACATGTACACTTTACTTTGTGTGCTGTCCCACAAACCTTCTTTTATTTTCTTCTTTTTAAAATCATATTTACCTTACATTTAAGTAACATTGGTCTATAGTTTTCTGGTGTACAGACTTACAGATTGGCATTTGGATATATTGACCACATATGCTTATCACGAAGAGCTTAATTTACATCTAGTCATCTTTGTCTCTATATCCCAGCCAGATGGGATGGCTTCTGAGAGTGTGAGCCTGCTAATGCAGAGAGCAAGGCCTTCTCTTCAAAACAAGCCTTGTTTGAAAGCACAGCCTTTTACTTTGTCCTTTGCTTCTGGCAGTGGGCTAGAGTCTCCACTGGAAATGAAACAGATGGATAAATGAAATTGTTGCTGTTTCTGCTGAGCTGGATCTGTGGAATGAGGAATCGTGCTCCCTGGATCATGTAGTAGAACCAGGAGGGTGACATCAAGCCATCTTCTGCCTGGCCAGGTGGTTGAGCAGTTTTCACATGCAGCACAGGTCAGAGAAGGACACAAAAGAGGACAAACTAGTCACTCTTGTATCCGTGCTAAAACAAATACATATGTCAGCTTTTCACCATCAATTCACTCCAGTTGGGTTCTTTTTTGATAAAGCTGGCCTGTGCACATTTATTTATCTGTTCAGCTGCTGGTTCTGTGCTCCTGGGGCACATACTACATGCTACATGCCAGGAGTAAATGTGGGCCAGAGATACAGGAGAAGATCATTGGTGCCCCCTCCACTCTTGGGACAGCCTGCCCCAGTCCCTTCAAAATATATTTCTTTATTTTATATACTTTCATTCCACAAGTAAACCCTTGCTGAATACGAAAATGGAAAGACAATACAAGAAAAGTGGAAAACTCAAAGAGTTTCTGTTTTAGTAGTAGAAACAGACTCTTAGTGGGATGTGGGAAGTGGCTCATTGATGACACACATGTTTCACATACCTGAGGCCTGGTTGTATCGCAACACTACACCAAATGAAACAGAAAACATGACCAGCTTGGGGTGACTCAGTAGGAGAATGCCTGACTTGCCTACATGGAGTTATGGATTTATCCCCAGCACCACAAGAAACCAACAAAAACAAAATGAGCAAAACTTCATGAACAGTAAAGTAGTGCCCTGTACTCCATTTGTCTTTTTTCTCCCTTCTTTTGTAAGTAAATAAAATAAATAAAATAATTTGGGTAAGAGGAGTGGCTTAGTGACAAGTCACATGTGTGAGATCCTGAGCAGTTTTATGTATAATTTTTTATTATCTTTATCTATTTATTGGATGTAGACAGTCAGAAATGGAGAGGGAAGGTGGAGATGCAGAGGAAGAGAGTCAAAGAGACACCTGCAGACCTGCTGCACCACTTACAAAGCTTCCCCCCTGCCGGTAGGGACCAGGGACTTGAACCTGTATCCTTGGCGCATTTTACCATGAGTGTTCAACCAGGTGCACCACCACCTGTCCCCCATGAGCAGTTTCTATCTTTAGAACTGCATACAAAGTAAACTAGGAGGAGACTCCCAGAGGCATTCCCCTGGAGTAGAAACTGCCACGTGCTCATCCACTGGCCAACTAGTTAAGGCAACAACAACAAAAAAGTCACCTGATAACTTCACCGAATTGCAATTGTGATTTTTTCAGAAGCTCACCGAGCCACCCATGGGTGGAGGCACAAGTTGTGAGTGGATGGAAAAAGGTGTGAGGGAAAGATTTTCAGGACTTCAGAGGGCATTTTTAGGTGCCCTTTTGTTAGTTATGCCATGGAGACCAGAGCAAGAGGCAGGAAGGTGGGGAATTGATGGTGCTTGTTGTCCCCAAATCAAGTTTTAATCTTTTTTTTTTTTTGCATTTCTTTTTATTACATGTCATTAATCTGTTCTCTCTTTTTCTTTTACATTTTTTATTTATAAAATGGAAATATTGACAAGAATACAGGATAAGAGGGGTACATTTCCACACAGTGCCCACCCACAGAGCTCCATATCCAACTCCCTCCCTTGATACATTCCCTGTTCTTTATTCCTCTGGAAGCATGGACCAAGGATCACTGTGGGGTTTAAACCAACTTTCTTTCTTCCTTCTCCTCCTCCTCTTCCTCCTTTTTGGGTGCTTTATGCTATCATGATTCTGTTTCTCCTGGGGGACTTTCTTCCTCTCTCTGTCTCTCTTGCCTTCCTTTTGATAGAAAGTGAAAGACAAAGAGATGAAACAGAGTAGAAGAGACACCACAGCACTGCTTATCACTTGCTGAAGCTTCCTCCAATGCAGTTGTGCACATGCATTGGCCGGAGACTTAGACCTTGGTGCTCACTCATAATGAAATATTCACTCTACACAGTGAGCTTAATTTTAATTTTAATTTTAAGAAATTAACTTCATTCTTTGGAGAACTGGAGAGATTGAATATAGGACCACACTGAACACTGAGAGACTATTGAAAAACGCTCTTCTGGGAGTCAGTGGTAGCGCAGCAGGTTTAATGCACACGTGGCACCAAGCACAAGGACTGGCATAAAGATCCTGGTTTGAGCCCCCCCTCCAGCTCCCCACCTGCAGGGTGGTTTCTTCACAGGCGTTGAAGCAGGTCTGCAGGTGTCTCTCTTTCTCTCCCCCCTGTCTTCCCCTCCTCTCTCCATTTCCTTCTGTCTTATCTAACAATGACAACATCAACAATAACAGCAACAATAATAACTACAACAACAACAAGGGCAACACGAAGGAAAATACAGAAAATTAAAAAAAATAAGAAAAACGCTCTTCAAGAAGAAGCTTTGGAGAAATGAGTAATGTGACGTAGAGAGGGTGGAGCGAAAAGAGACGTTGAAATCAGGGTGAACTAGGAGAGGGGGCAGAGCAAAAAGACATCATGAACCAGTGAGTATGGTGAGATGGGGGATGGATAGTGTTGAGCTGCGCCGGCGGAGAAGAGAGAGAGGAGATCAGTAGCGAAGAGGGAACACAAATCTTTATTTGCGCTGGCACCTCAGAGTTGGGTGAGAGAGAAGCAGGTTGGGCCACGTGGAGGTAGCAAAAATGGCCGCCTCAAGCAGCAACCTTTCCTGCGTCTGAACACCGAAGTGAAAAGCCGGCAAGAGAGCGAGGTGCTGAAGAAGGGCTTCTATGGAAGTAGCTCTCGCCAGAATGGGAAGGGGAGGAGTAACCATAGCACTCCAACTATCATGGGGAATAGACAATGCCCTGAGGGCACAACATGGTGGAACAGGCACTCCGAGAACTCTTGTGGGAACTAGCAATAGCCTGAGGGGACAACATGGCAGATATGACTGCATCTGCACAATTTCCCAGCAGATAGCATATGACAAAGTGAGCTGTGGGATTGTGAGTAAAAGGATATACGGAGACTCCCCTCCGCATGTAGCAGCTAGCCTCTCTCCACTGGAGGCTCTCACTTTAGGAGAGAGTATAGGTGGGTGGTGCCTGCTCTGAGACTCAGTTCACAGAAGAAAGTAGCCAGGTTAGAGTCAGAGCACCATGAAGTGGGACTGAGACTTAATACCAGGCAGGGCAGAGCTTATCTGCCACAAGGAGACTGAGTCTCAAAAGTCCTACGATTCACACTCTGTCCTTGTTTTGCTTTCCAGTTTGACTTACAGAGGATTGTGGTATACTGCGACTCCAGGCATGCAGAGCTAGAGACTTGTTGTGATATCCCCTCTGGTCCGGTAAGCAGAGACATTTGCAAGAAAATGATGGGGGGAAATGGGAACTTGGACCTCAGAAAGGAGGGACCTAACCAGGACCCTGGAACAAGCAGGGGCTAATTTCAGGGAATATCCACCCTTGGGATGTACCTGGGAGGGAATCAGGTGATAATGACCAGAGTACTGTTTTTGTAGCATCTCCCAGGGGAGTGTTGACTTCCTGGTCTTTGTCACCATCCTAACTCAAGTCTGCATACTGGTTGATAAAGCCTAGTTCTAGGAAGAAGGAGGCAGTGACTAGCTGTCTCAAGGACGGTCTGACCTTCCCTGGGCTGGTCCCTAGATGGGAGGAAGTGGTATGTGGTCTGTACACCAGTGAAGGGTAGGTCAGTTCAGCATCTGCCTCGGATCTGCCATGCATGTTCCACATCTGCCTGGAAACTTGGTACCTTGGCCTCTTTTCAAGTCTCTCCCTCTATAGTCTCTGTACACAATCCCTGTTCCAAGGCAGTTTGGAAAATAGGTCCCATTAGGGTACCTGCTTTTCTGTGTTGCTGGGTGCAGGTCATATAGAATGCTGGGTCTCTTCCATCTCTACACATAGTGGGCTCTGTCAGTATGTCTTGTCTCAGGGTGATTATCTCATTCATGGGCACAGGGTAGTGTTGCAAGAGCTGCAAATTTGCAGCCACTTGGGCCTGACTTTTCAGAGAGAGAGAGAGAGAGAGAGAGAGAGAGAGAATGAGGGGAGAAAAGAAAAGAATGAAAATAAAAGTCTGCAAGATGGCAGGGAAGTAACCACGGAAGGAAGTACATCACCTGAGCCCCTGCTGGGTGTGGAGCCTTGAGCTAGAGGCTTTAATGTATTATCACACTAAATTTTCATTTCTATATTGCAATGGAAATGCCTGTCCCCATCCTGCAGATGATGTACAGAAGGTAAGTGGTGCCTGCAGTCAATGGAGAGACCAGAGAAATTACTCAGAGCTGATTGGTCTACATCCAGCTGAGTCCAGGACCTCAAAGAACCAGCATGTGGATCCAACAAGGCTTACCCTCTCTGTCATGCTCAGACGAGTTAGGGTGCTCTGAGAACTCCAACATGCCTGCTTTGTCCCACCCAGCTGGCAGGTATTATTTGGAGAAGTTAAATTTTTTTGATGTTTTTCTTGATTGAATAATGAGCAACAAGACCATATGGTGAGAGGGGTACAATCCCACACAATTCCTACTGCCAAAGTTCCACATCCCATCCCCTCCTTTGAAAGTGTTCTTCTTTATCCCTCTGGGAGTATGGACCCACTGTCACTATGGGGTGCAGTAGGTGGAAGGTCTAGCTTCTGTAATTGCTTCTCCACTGGACGTGGGCATTGATAGATTGATCCACACTCCCAGCCTATTTCTGTATTTCCCTAGAGGGGTAGGGAGAAGCCAAATTCTAACCCATTGTCTTCTTCCCAGTGCCAGGTAACAGTGGTGACAGAGCCCCCACCTCAGCCAGAACTGCCTCCCACCTCAGGCAGTGAACAGATCGGGTTTCTGAAGACTATCAACTGCTCCTGCCTCCCTGGAGAAAAGGTACCATCAGTAACTGGCCCTCACTACCCAGACCAAAACAACAGAGTTGAGTCAGGTGCATGCACAGAAAGACTACTTACTGGCAAGGAGATTGGAGCTTCCCACCATGCACTTGGTGGACAACTGTAAAAGGATGACACCTGAAAATGCTTCTTGGGAGGTCGAACTCTAGTTGGAAGCTTTCTTTGACTTCCAATAATTTAATTTTTCCTTCAATTAATAAAACATTTAGGTTGTTTTTCTATTTCAGCATCTGCCTGGGGGGTCTATGTTTATTTATGCTTTCATCTGTAGAATTAGACATAGTGATCTGACTAGTGTATTGTTGATATGCTTCTAAAACCCCTTCTGTTTCATTGGTTTAATCCTCCCTGCTTAACACTGTATTATATTTACATAACCACTGTTAACTAAGCACCACCCTGCCTGCAGGGCATTGGTTTAATCCCCACTGGTTCATGATGTCTTTCTGCTCCGCCCCTCTCCTAGTACACCCTTATTTCCACCAGTCTCTTTTCGCTCCACCCTCTCTACATCACATCCTGTTTCTACTCTACTTGGCAAGTATATATATAAGGACAGGATTGTGATTATAGTTAGCTTAGCGTAGTTTAGATTGTGCTGCGTTCTGCATGAATAAAGAGATACTGCGTACAGCTCAGCCATGAGTCCCTGGTCATCTGTCTCCCACCCACGAAGCTAGCCCAGCAGTGTATACTATGAGATCAAACACACAAAACGATACTATTTCTGCATTTTGTTTTTGGAAATGGAATTTGTGAATGCATTAAAAAGGTGTGGCATGGAAGTAGCTAAGTGTACAATTATGACTACAGGAAATATTATATTTGGTGATGTGTGTGCACAGTATCATGTCCTGTAGTTGGAGCTTACACATCCCGTTCTTTGAATCATGTTGCATTTGGAGTTCGTCAATGTTTATGTACATTCACAACTTCACACACTTAGATCAGGTTTTAAAATCCAGTAATAAGATTTTTTTTGTGTGACTACACAAGTTTTTTTAATTTTTTTTAAGTGTAACCAGGATTATGTTTGAAAATAGTCTATTTTAAAATAGTCCAGTTTCATAGTTTGGTCAACAGTGATCATATGACTATAGATACTCTGAGGTTTCATCACTCTGGACTGAATTTTGCAGTTAGAGACAGTGAGGAAGAGAGTTGGAGAGAAAGAAACCTCAGCACGAGCTTCCTTTGATGTGGTAGACATGGGCTGGAACTTGGGTCACATGCACAGCAAAGCAGTGCACTATTCAAGAGAGCTTTCCCGCTGGCCCTATATATTGTTTCTTAATTAGAGAATTAGAGTGGTGACATATTGGGGTAGAAAGAACCTCTATTTGCCAACCTATTTGTTTTGTCTTCATGATCCCCATCTTCATTCAGGAAACCAGGCTTAACTCACTGGTCATTACTGTCTGCTTTCTGCCCGTGGAGATGTATAGATGGGTTATTAAACAGTGATGAGATAGGAGAAAAAAGAAACTGGAACCTTCCTGGTTCTTTTTTTTCCCCTTACTTTTCTTATTTTGCTTTTTCAGGGTGACAAGGGTTTGGATGGTCCTGTGGGACTCCCCGGTCCAAAGGTCAGTGCTGGGACTGGCACAGGCGTCCTTTAGAGTCTAAGTACCCTTTGCCTGCTCTATGTAAAAAAGAAAAAAAAAGTATCTATCTATCTAACTACTATCTATCTATCTATCTATCTATCTATCTGTCTATCTATCTGTCTATCTATCTTAGTTTTGGTCTTACAGTACTTTACAGGTGTTCTTTACAGTCTAAATGCCCTTTGCCTGCTCTATGTAAAGAAGAAAAAAAAAGTATCTATCTACCATCCATTTGTCTGTCTATCTATGTATCTATGTATCTATCTATCTATATCTCTTAGTGATGGTCTTACAGTACTTTATTGATATGGAAAGAAAGAGAAAGTCATATGTACTTTTAACTTTAGTGTCTGACCGTCTCACTCACTGCTCAGTCTGGAAGTTTTGATTGAGAAGGTTGAATCCACAAATCCTGGCTTAGTTCTTGTTTGTTCCAGCAAGTTTAATTCTCTGATCAGCTGACTGCCTAGCACCCCTTCAAGGTTTTCATGTTCTAGACCTTTGGAGGGTTTGGCTAGTAATGTTGTATTTGTTTAGACTCCTGTACTGTTTATTTTAATTTTTTATTATATTTATTGGATAGAGACAGTCAGAAATAGAGATGGAGAGACAGAACGAGAGTTGGAGAGATATTTGCAGCACTGTTTTACCACTCGCAAAACGTTCCCCCTGCAGGTGAAGACCAGGTGCTCGAACCCAGGTCCTTGTGCCCTATAACCTGTGTGCTCAACCAGGTGTGCCACCACCTGGCCGACCCCTGTTCTGTTAGTTTAAATTGCACAAAATCCTTTATACAGAACTTCCAAACTTACTGATGTAACAAGTACTTCATCATAGGGAACCTCCTCTCATGGACACTTGTGAGAGTATAATGTCATTGTAGTCTCAGACTTGTGCAAATGGTACAAAACGGGCCCTAACTAACTTCTGGCAGTTTTTAAGGCTTCTTTGTGCTCTTGACCTTAGGTCCTCTTATGACAGCATGCCCATTTCTGAGGAGGCGCCTGAATCTCAGAGAGAGATGCTGTTTTCATGTAAAGTGGCAGAGCCGGGGTTTGAACCAGAGTCTACTAAGTCATTTGTTCTATTTTCCAAGCTATGGAGCAGCCCCTGGGCCATTGCCAGGGACAAGTGTGAACAATTTTCATCCACTTGTTTTCTTAATATAATTCTAGAACTAAGAAGCTGGGGAAGTTATTTCAATATTTTTGTCTCTCCTGGGGTAGAAATGTAGCCTGATCATGTAGTTAGTTGTGATAACATGAGCCCTGTCAGAGGACCTGACCTAATGCTTATCCTTCAATCCCTTAGGGGGACATGGGAGCCACTGGGCCTGTTGGAATTCCTGGATCCAAGGGAGAAAAAGGAGACATGGTGAGTAAGCTATATCTTTTTGTATAGTTGCAATGGGTGACTTAAGACTTGCTCCCGGGAGTCGGGCTGTAGCTCAGCGGGTTAAGCGCAGGTGGCGCAAAGCACAAGGACCGGCATAAGTATCCCGGTTCGAACCCCGGCTCCCCACCTGCAGGGGAGTCACTTCACAGGCGGTGAAGCAGGTCTGCAGGTGTCTGTCTTTCTCTCCTCCTCTCTGTCTTCCCCTCCTCTCTCCATTTCTCTCTGTCCTATCCAACAATGACGACAACAACAATAGTAACTACAACAATAAAACAACAAGGGCAACAAAAGGGAATAAATAAATAAAATAAAATATTTTAAAAAAAGAAAGACTTGCTCCCAAGTACTAGTGTCAGCTCAGATGCATTGAGTGTATTCTTTACCACAGCAGAATGAAGTCCAAACTTTTCTCTATGGTCATGGAGGTCTATTGGTCATGGCCTTAACCGGATAGTCTAATCTTACTACTCATCACTGTTCTCCACCCTCAGAAATTCTGTGCTCCCAAATTGACAGTTATGTTATTTTCAATTTTTTTTTTTAAATTAAAAGTTGTTTAAAAGATTGTAAGGTCACAGGGCATAGTTTCACAATGCATCCATCAACAAACTTCTGTGCTTCACCCACTCAGGGATAATAACTGTAATTCTAACAAGTATTAGAGGCAGTTCATTTATTTCTGTTTTTTCTTTCATAGTTCATGTGTTTCAGTTCTCTAGAATCCACGTATGAGCGAAACCAATTATGCTTTCATTATTTTGTTAATCACTAGGCATCAGTACCTTCATGACTCCATTACTCACGATGGACATTTCTCCCTTCCTTTCTTTTTTCATAGTGGATGAGAGGCAGAGAAATAGAAAGAGAAAGATGGAGAGATATACTGATTGAGAAGTTTCTCTCTCTTGCTGTGGAGACAGGGATCATGAACTCAGGGCCTTGTGCATAGCGACATATGAGCCACTATCTGGCTCCTGAAATTGACAGTTATGATTTTACAAACTAGTTATTTCACATTCTTTTTTTTTTAAAGTGTGGATTTGAAAAGAATGTGTATTCTAGTTTTTAGGGGTGAAGAACTCTGAAAATGTCCAGGAAGTCTAGTCTGTCCATCTCTTCATTTAATGCTCTTGTTTCTTTATTGGTTCTGTACTTCACTGATCTAAGTGTGAGAGTAGTGTTGAAGTCTCCCACTATTATGGTATTACTATTGATGTATTTTTGTAGTTCTTTCAGTAGATGTTTGATGTATTTAGATGGGCCCTCACTGGGTGCATAGATGTTAATAATTGTTAAATCTCCTTAGTTGATTGATTCTCTAATCATTATGTAATGGCCTACCTAAATCTTATTACTTTAATTTAAAGTCTATTATGTCAGAGATAAGAAAGGCTGTTCCCGCCCTTTTTTTTGGTTCATTAGCCTGTATGATAGTTTTCCATCCTTTCACTTTAAGTCTGTGTTTGTCTTGTTGGGTCAAGTAGGATTCTTTCATATATATATATATATATATATATATATATATATATATATATATATATATATAATTTATTTATTCCCTTTTGTTGCCCTTGTTGTTTTATTGTTGTAGTTATTATTGTTGTTGTCATTGTTGGATAGGACAGAGAGAAATGGAGAGAGGGAGGAGAAGACAGAGAGGAGGAGAGAAAGATAGACACCTGCAGACCTGCTTCACCACCCGTGAAGCGACTCCCCTGCAGGTGGGGAGCTGGGAAGTAGGATTCTTTCAAGCAACATATGGTTGGTTGTGTTTCTGATCCATCCTCCTACTCTGTGCCTTTTAATGAGTGAGTTTAAGCCATTGACATTTATTGATATTATGGATTTAAGATATTGCAGTGCCATTATTCAACATTTTTTATTTGCTCTGATATATGGCAACTATTATGGTGATGTTCTTGTTTATAAGAGGTCTTTTAGAACCTCTTTCAGGGAAGGCTTGGTGATGGTTGCCTCCTTTACCTATTGCCTGTCTGAGAAGGTTTTGACCCCTCCATCTAGTCTAGCAGAATATATTATCCTTGGTTGAAACCCTTTTTCATTGTGGGCTTGACAGATATCTTGCCATTCTCTTTTGGTTTTTAGAGTTTGAGTGGAGAAATCTGCTGATAGTTTTATGAGTTTTCCCCAGCATGTGACTTTTTTGGTATTTTCTTGCAGCCTTTAGGATCCTCTCTTTATCTTCACTTCTCTTCATTGTAACTATGATGTGTCTAGGTGTCTTCAGGTCTGGGTTGATTCTGTTTGGGATTCTTTGGGCCTCTTGAGTCTTAATGTCCCTTCTGTTGTTTAGAACTGAGAAATTTTCTTCTATTATTTCCTCTAGAATGTTTACTTCCCCTTCCTTTCTTTCTTCCTCTGCTAGGCCAATTACAGGAATTTTACTTCTTTTGAGATCATCCCATAGGTCTCTGTTGTTGTTCAGTGTCTTTCAATCTCTTTTTGAGCTCTTTTACCTCTTTTTTAGTTTTCTGTAGCTCATCCTCTGTCTGGATAATTCTGTTTCTGTCAGTCTATTTTTCCTTCCCTCGACTCCCTTCTTCAATTTGTTTATAGTATTAGCTTGTTCAGTTAATTGACATTTTAGCTCAGCTATTTCAGCTTTCAGTTTTCTAATTACCTTGAGGTAGCTGGTATTTTCCATTGAGGTTTCACCTATTGTTACCCTATTTCTGATAGCCCTTTCCTACATAGTTGTTTTCATTTCTGTGATTATTAGGTCTATTATTGCTTGCATACTTTTCTTATCTATGGTTAATTCTGACTGATTTGGAATTTATTCTGGGCTCCTGTCCTGATTCATTGTGGTAGCAGTTTTATTTGCTCTTGATTTAATCTTTTTTTTTTTTATTGATGTGGTTTATATTTTTCTGTTCTGTCATTCTTCAATTGTTGTGTTTGAGTACAAGCAATGCTAAACTAAAGTCATTTCACAAATGCAGTCACAAACCTCAGAAAGGATGACAGTAGCAACTGAAGCAAAGATTGATACACTTACAACAATACCAGTTAACCAAACAACACCTCCAGTCCAAGAAAAAAAAAAACCAAACCAAACCACAAGAAAAAGAAGAGACAGAAAAAAAGCGAAATCAAGAACAGACAATTATACAAATATACTGTTCACTATAAATTCTAGTAATAGCAAGAGGAGAAAGGAAAGGAGAAAAGAGACACACCCAGAGAAAGAGAGAGAGAGAGAGAGAGAGAGAGAGAGAGAGAGAGTGAGAGACCACTATGAGTCCTATTTCTTCTACAAAATAATTCACAGTTGAGTGTCAGTAAATTCAGAAAGCAAAAGAAAGAAGAAGAAGAAAAAAAACAAGAGCAGAGAAAGGAAATCTATATATTATTTTATTTTATTTTTATTTTTTATATTTATTTTCCATTTTGTTGCACTTATTGTTTTTCATTGTTGTTGTAGTCATTATTGTTATAGTTGTTGATGTCTTCATTGTTAGATAGGACAGATAGAAATGGAGAGAGGAGAGAAAGATAGACACCTGCAGACCTGCTTCACCACCTGTGAAGACACTCCCCTCAGGTGGGGAGCCCAGAGTTGAACCGGGATCCTTTCACTGGTCCTTGTGCTTTGTGCCATGTGTGCTTAACCCGCTGCACTACTGCCCGACTTCCTGATATAAATATATTTTTTAACTAGCTAGAAGGAAAGAAGAAGGAGGGTGGAGGGAAGAGAGAAAGAGAAAAAAGTTCCTCCCACAATGGATAAAACTCCCAGTCACCTATCAATGGAAAAAGCAACAATTTATTTTGGTCAACCTGAAAATGGGGAAAGGGGACAAGTGTATATAATAACAGTAATGATAAAATAGAGGAAAAAGCCCTAACAGTCAGTCTGCAGCTTGGACCACTCCAGATTGGTCCCCTTCCTAAAGGAAACAAAGACAACCAATTATAAAAAGTGTCCAAAAAAAAAAAAAAAAAAAAAAACTTTAGCTAGTATTTCTCAGGCAGGGCTGAAGCCCTGATTGGTCAGGTATTCTGTCACTCAAACAGAGCTCCAGCCCCCTTCAAAAAAGAAAAAAAAAGGCTTGGAATGATGGAAATCGAGGGGGCTGGGTGATAGGGCACCTGTTTGAGAGCACATGCCTGTTACAATGCATAAGGACCCAGGTACGAGTTTCCGGTCCCCACCTTCAGGGGGAAGGCTTCACGAGTGGTGAAGCAGTGCTGCTGATTCTCTCTGTCTCTATCCTACCCTTCCCTCTTGATTTCTGGCTGTCACTATGCAAAAAATAAATAAAGATAATAAAAAATAGAAAGAAAATTAAAAAGAAAAGAAAATTGAGATGGAGGGGGGAAATAGAGGAGAGACACCTGCAGCCCTGATTTACAACTAATTAAGCTTCCCCGCTACAGGTGTGGGCCAAGAGCTTGCATCTGAATCTTTGTACATGGCAAGATGTGCACTGTAATGGTAGCACCACTGCCCAGCCCTCATCTCTAGCCTTTGTAGCTGTTGTCCATGGCAAAGTATCTGAAAGTCTTAAAAAGCCTCACTCCATTAGTCAAATGAATAAAGCAAATACTTTATTTGTAACACTGTCAGATATTACAGATATTACTGTCAGATATTACTCTTCTGTATTTTAATTTTAACACTTTAACTAAAGTTGAAAACAGATTAATTGGAAGGATATGCCATTAAAAAAAAAAGAGAAGAGATGAGAAAAAGTGAATGATGTCAAAGAAAAATGTGCAGATTTGTTCAATGCACCAACATGCACATAACCAAAATGGGCAAAAGGGGCAGAAAAAAAAAATCTTCAGATTGTGTGTAAAGGCATCCCAAATTTGCCAGAAAGTAGTGATCTCTGTGTTCAAATATTTGAATGAACTCCAGTCAAATGTTAGGGGGTCAGGCGGTAGCACAGTGGGTTAAGCGTGTGTGGCGCAGAGCGCAAGGACTGGAGTTAAGAATCCTGGTTCAAGCCCCCGGATCCCCACCTGCAAGGGAGTCGCTTCACAGCAGTGAAGCAGGTCTGCAGGTGTCTGTCTTTCTCTCCCCCTCTCTGTCTTCCCCTCCTCTCTCCATTTCTCTCTGTCCTATCCAACAACGAATGACATCAGCAATGGTAATAATAATAACCACAAAGAGGCTACAACAACAAGGGCAACAAAAGGGGGAAAGAATGGACTCCAGGAATGGTGGATTCATGGTGCAGGCACCGAGCCCAGCAATAACCCTGGAGGGGAAAAAAATGTTAAATTTAGTTCAAGTGCTAAAATTAAAATACAGAAGAACATTTTGAAAGAAGGAAGACATGAAAAATAACTCAACCTATAAACAAACCCTTCTAAGATTAATTACATGGGATGGGGGTAGCAGTAGCACAGCGGTTAAGAGCCATGGTGCGAAGCCAGAGAACTGGCCCAAGGATCCCCGTTCCAGCCCCTGGCTGCCCACCTGTAGAGGAGTTACTTCACAGGCGGTGTGAAGCAGGTCTGAAAGTGTCTATCTTTTTCTTTCCCTCTCTGTCTTTCTCTCCCCTCTCAATTCCTCTCTGTCCTATCCAACAGCAATAATATATTTATGGGCTTTTTCAGTGATTACCACAATTCAAACAAGACAATGCACATGTAAATTCAGCATTGGTTAATAATAGCTATCATTCTCTCCCTTCCTCCCTCTCTCCCTCCCTCCTTTCATTCCTTCCTCCCTTCTTTCCTTCCTTCCTTTTTCTTTTTCCTACATCTTTCTTTCTTTCTTTCTTTCTTTCTTTCTTTCTTTCTTTCTTTTTGGTAGACACACATACAGAGAGAGAGAGAGAGAGAGAGAGAAGAGACTTCAGCATCAAAGTACACTATCCAACTAAACTATTTCACAAACCCTCTCCCATTCCTTATTTAAAAATTTTTTATTATTTATTTTCCCTTTTGTTGCCCTTGTCTTTTTATTGTTGTTGTAGATATTATTGTTGTTATTATTGATGTCGTCATTGTTGGATAGGACAGAGAGAAATGGAAAGAGGAGGGGAAGACAGAGAGGGGGAGAGAAAGATAGACACCTGCAGACCTGCTGCACCACCTGTGAAGTGACTTCCCTGCAGGTGGGGAGTCAAAGGCTTGAATCGGGGGTTCTTGCGCTTTGTACCACATGCACTTAACCCGCTGTGGTACTGCCAGACTCCCTCTCTTTTTAAAACTGATTTAATAATGATAGGCAAGACTGTAGGGTAAGAGAGGTACAATTCCACCACCAGAACTCCATATCCCATCTCCTCCATGGGAAGCTTTCCTGTTCTTTATCCCTCTGGGATCATGGATCCAGGATCTTTATGGGATGCAGAAGGCAAAAGGTCTGGCTTCTGTAACTGCTTCTCCACTGAACTTGGGTGTTGACAGGTTGATCCATACTCCCAGCCTGTGTCTCTTTTTCCCTAGTGGGTCAGGGGTCTGGAGAGGTAGGGTTCCAGGTTACATTGGTGAGGTCGTCTGCCCAGTTAAGTGAAGTTGGTGTCATGGTGGCATCTGCAACTTGGTGTCTCAAAAAACATTAAGATATAAAGCAGAACAAGTTGTTTAATAATCAGGAACCTAAAGTTAAGACGATAGCAGATGAGATTTGGGGTCTCCATGTTGGAAAAGGCTAGTAGGTCTATTTTGGGTATATTTCAAGGTGCCCATGACTTTTACAGGCTCTTTGACAAGCATGATGAAAAAAAAACTTTCAACCCTCTTAGAACCCAGAGTACTGCTGCCATGTGGTATTCAGTTGTAAAAGGTGGATTTCTGCTTTCTTTGTTAGGGCAGAGGACCTTTTATCCAAGGAGAAAAAGGAGAAAAGGTGAGTTTCTCTCTTTTTTCACATCAAAGGATTTGGAGATTACTTAGGGAGCAGGTTTTCCTGTTGGGAGATGGTGTGCTTCATTTGTGCTCCTTGGTGAAAATCTGAGTAGAAGGCAGATGGTTCTATGTATGTCTTCTCCTAACTCCAAAGGCAAAAGCATACCCAGTGACCAGCAGGAAGAGATAAGGTGGACCTGTTAGCTGGTGAATTGAGGATTAAGGAGCAGGACTCACATATCCAAAGGGATTCAAGATTTCTTATTGTTTTTGCCGGGCTGGCTTCACGGGCAGGAAACAGATGGCCAGAAACTCATGGCTGAGCTGAGAACACAGTTTAATCTTTATTTATGAGCAGGCAAACAGTCCAACACCTAATAACCACACAATGTGCTCCTCCATCTTTCTCCTCCCGGCAGCATCAGGAACTCAGGAACTATGTAGGATAGGGGGCTGGGGAGAAGGGAGAAGCATGAAAAGGCAAAGACTAAACCACAATCTCCCAGTGGGGGTGGGGGGGAGTGAGACCAAACCAATGTAACAGAAAAGACCATGTAAATAGACCACAATGTCAAACAATGTCAAACAATGTAACAGAAGCAGAACTAGATCCCAGAAGCAGAACTAGAAGCATACCAACAATTTCTGACTTTGTAACCTACATTTATTTGTGCTAAGAAGTGTCTCTTGCTCTGTTCTTATTCTAGGGTTCGCTGGGTCTACCTGGTCCTCCTGGAAGAGAAGGTAGCAAGGGCATTCGGGTATGTCTATTCCTACAACCTACCCACAAGTTAGCACCTAGCCTGAATCCCCTAATATAACCTAGAAGACTTCCAATGAGATGACCTTTCCCAGTGCTGAGCCAGAGGTCGGCCTCATTTTTTTTCTCAGCAACTTTCAGGTCCCTGGAGTAAGCTAAATTGTTGTAGCAGGTTTAGTGATGACTCTTGTCACCAGGAATTGCCTTTGTGTCTTTGGAAGTTGTCTTTGCACATAATGGATGAGGTGCCCTCTATGGGAGGTCCAAGATGGAGGAGTCCCTTAATCCCCAGTTCATAGCTAGAGCCCTCAGGGTGAGGCCTAAGCAACTTCTGGCACCTGAGAGAGCCATTCAGATGTTGTTATTATTGTTGTTATCATGTTATTATTTCCATTAAGACAGAGACCTTGTGCATATAGAACTTCACGACTACCCTTTTTTTTTTTTTTCATCCAGATAGAGAAATAGAGTACGAGAAAGCAAGGTATCACAGGACTGGAGGGTCCCTAAGTACAATAGCACTTCCTCTGTAGTGCAGGCAAGCAAACCTGAACCACGTGTGTGGCCACACCGTGGCCTTATTTGGGGAGCTATCTCTAACCTAACCCAGCACTCTTCCGAACCTCTCCTCCCTGGACTGGAGTCATCGTCATCGTCATTCCACCACACCAGACTAATGTTTCCTTAACTGCTCTCTCCAAGCTCGGTTTTATTAACTCAGGAGCACTAGGGGTGGGTGGGAAGGGAAGTAATATCACACTTATCATGCTGGCAGCATATCAGTTTTTTTTGTCCCTAAAGAAAAGCATCTGAAGAGTTCCTGACCTTTAACAGCCACACAAGTCTGTAAAGAGACCAGAGTTCTAGGTATAGTTACTCCCTAGGAGTTTTGAACTGCCTCAGAATGCCTGACCATTTGTCCCACAGGAATATGACCTTGTACTGTTTTGTGTGCAGGGGGAACCAGGAGAACCTGGGCTGCCTGGTGAGGTGGGCATGCGGGTAAGTGTTCTTTGACCTGAATGTCTCTCGTATTCCCAGTAGATGACTCTCAGAGCAGAACTCATCGCTCTGATCTGAGAGGAGATACGCAGAGGGTCCCCTTCTTCCCCTCCTCATGTCCCCACCCAGACTTGTCGATCTCTACTCATGTATACATGCCTTTCCCTCAATTCTTACAGAAATTAACACAGTCCCTATGCCATTGATCTTTTTAGTTAAAGCAGAAACATCTTTCCACAGTAATTCAAATAGATGCTACCTAGTCTTAATCAATGCATATTATTCCAAGCCATGGAAGCATCAGAATATATATAACCATTTTCCTAATGAGTTTCCTGGAGGTTGTTGCCAATGCCATTCTTTTTTTTTTCCACCAAAATCAAGAAGCAATGTGTTTGTGTGTGTGTGTGTGTGTGTGTGTGTGTGTGTGTGTGTGTATGTGTATGTGTGTGTGTGTGTCCTGTGTTTTTATTTCAGTATACTAGAAAGAGTAAAGTAGAATAGAAAGAAAAAATGTCGGGAGAGTCGAATGGTAGCACAGTGGGATAAGTGCACATGACACGAAGTCAAGGACCAGCTCAAGGATCCTGGTTCAAGCCCTGGCTCCCAACATGCAGGGGAGTCACTTCACAGGCTGTGAATCAGGTCTGCAGGTGTCTGTCTTTCTCTCCCCCCTCTGTCTTCCCCTCCTCTCTCCATTTCTCTCTGTCCTATCCAACAAGGACAACATTAGTAACAACAACAATAATAACTACAACAATAAAACAACAAGGGCAACAGAAGGGAAAAATAAAATAAATATTTAAAGAAAGAAAAAAATGTCTAAAATGTTCATAGACTCAGGAAATGAAGTTTTAATTGTCATCGATTTTGGTAGCTCTGTCCAAATTAATTCCCCCAAAGCTGCAGCCACTCGTGGCCCTGGCAGCTGAGGAGCCTGCTGGGTGCTGCAGACTGCTGTGCGTACTTCATTGGGACTTGTCTAGACTGTGCTGACTGCTGGCAGGTCTCCTGGCAAAGTAGGCATGCTCCCGCTATGCAGGGAGTGGCAATAAGCTCTAAATACAGGAAGGGTGGTGGACGTGGTGGTGGGATCTCTCTGACAGACCATGTCCAGGCAGCCTGGCAGTACACAGTGAGAAACAACAGAGTTTCTCTTCAAACACAGTTAGTGACTGAATGATACCTTTCCTCACACATCCCCTCCCCCCCATCTTCAAATCATTTTTCGTGAATACTATTTCTCAGGGATACCAAGGACCACCTGGACTTCCTGGACCTCCTGGACATGAGGGAATTCCTGTAAGTAAAGGCTTGTCAGGGAAGAACTGGCCCTCCATTCTCCAGGGATCAGGACTTAGGCTCCACATCAGGCTAATGACAAGACTCCTCTGTTTTCATGCATGATAAGCATGGACGTATTGTTCAGACTAGAAACACATGAGCAGTGTATTACTTAAAAATTTCCCAGAGAACAAATTTAGGTGCACACTTCTCAAACTGTGTTTGTAATAATAAAATAGCAGGTTTGCATGGAGTCCCAAACTGTTTATTTTTTTTCCATTTTCTCCTTTAAAAATGTTTATTTTTTATTATCGTTAGGGTTATTCTTGGGACTTGGTGCCTACAGGATGAATTCAGTGTTCTCAGTGGCCCTAGGTTGGCTGCCCCACTCTGCAAGCAGAAGGACACTGTGTTGTAGATGTTGACTTCATAGGGAAGTATTCTCACCAGCATCCCAGACAGTTGACCCATGAGTCCTACGACAGGTCCTAAACAGAGAAGAAAGACTTAGATACTCTGTTACTGATCTTGTCTTTTTCCCTCCAGGGTCTCCAGGGAGAACGGGGTGAAAAAGGAGGCAGAGGAGAAAAGGTATTTGTAACCTAATAATGACAATATTCTTTCATAAGAAAGAGAAAGGGGTCCTGGGACTCTCGTGTGTGTGTGTGTGTGTGTGTGTAGCTGAGACTAATGCTTGGCATGGGGCTAAGCACAGTCAGCAACAGATGTCAGGGCCTTTGCTCGCTGTCTTCTCCTTTTCATGACCATCATCATGGGGATGTCCACTCAGCTCCTGCCTGGTGAACACTGTTTTTGCTTCACTTTTCTTCTTTTTCCAGGGAGAACGAGGCCTGGATGGATTCCCTGGAAAACCTGGGGAGGCAGGAGAACAGGTAGGCTAGAAAATGATGATGATGCTAGGGGCTGGGTGTTGTTGTGAGGACAGGAACAAGGTGAGGACTCACACAAAGCCTGGTGTAATCTAAGCACCTGGTTAGCAGCTGCAGGAGGTTTAATGACCAGCTCCCAGCTATGATCACATATGAAATTATCCTGTACCAGTGTGTGTGGGGGGTTGTCCCAGAGAACACTGCATTAAACCCATCCCAAGCCCAGTAATCTGTGACTGTTAACCTGTGACCTCAAGCAGGTAAGCCACCGCCCAGCCCCTCATGTGTGACTATTCATGCCAAAGTCCTGGTCTCTTGGAAATCTTCCTCAGGGAATATTGATGAAAAGGAGCATCTTGAGGGTCTCCTGTGCTAACTTTCTCTGTCTTTTTGGTTTCTCTGCTGCATTAATTACCCCTGATGTGGAGTCCAGGCAGCCAGCTCTCAGGTGTGAATGTTTGACAAGTCTTCAGTATAGCCACAGGTCTAAAAGTGCCACACTTGGCCCTCTGTATTTCTAGGTCAAGGGGACATCAGGACTGTTTGTTTCCCTGCTTCTTGCCCATGTTCACTTTAGTATATCCCAGTTTCCCACAGGAAATACTCCTTTGCTTACTCAGGGCGTTCTCTATACTCCATTGCCAGTGTGAACTTTCTTTATTTTTATTATTATCTTTATTTATATATTGGATAGAGACAGACGGAAGTCAAAAGGGAAGGGGTGATAGAGAAGGAGAGAGACACCTACAATGTTGCTTCACCATTCACAAAGCTTTCCCCTGGTGTGTGGGGGGGTCTGGAGGCTTGAACCTGGTCCTTGCACTCATGTGCACTCAATGAGGTGTGCCACCACAAAGCTCCTAACTGTGAGCTTTCAAAGGGGACCTTAAGAAGATATAACACTCAGGTTGATTGAGGAAGTATGTTCTGTCACTGAGCATGCAACACAAAATCTGGTTTTAAGGAAGCCTACGTTTTCTGGGGGTGAAAATCAAGCTGCAGTGTTGAGGTGGCATTGTCCTTGACCTCTTCATTCTTTGCTCACTGCACTGATGGTTCACTTTCTTTCAGGGAAGACCTGGACCACCGGGTATTCCTGGACCCCAAGGAGAGAAGGTAAGCCGCCCTCAGTGAGAAGTAGCTCTGGGCTTGAGATAAGTAGCAGTGTGAGTTGTCCTTTTGAGCAAATCAAGGAGAAGGTAGGGGAAGAGGCCCAACGTGGAATTCTGGGAACAGGGTGCAGAGCTGGTGGCTTGAGTACCAGGAGCTCAGCCAACAACAATTACCATGTCCAGTGGAGAAGCAACTACAGAAGCCAGACCTTCCACCTTCTGCACCCTATAAATATTTTTGGTCCATATTCCCAGAGGGATAATGAATAGGGAAGCTTCCAATGGAGGGAATGGGATATGAAACTCTGGTGGTAGGAATTATATGGAATTGTACCCCTTTTATCCCACAACCATAGGTTTAACTCAAGGAATGTGACAAATGATATTATCACTGCTCTTGTGCTTATTACAATGTTGCGTACACAGTCTTTGTTGAAAAGCCATATAAGCTGCTTTAGAGCTGAAATTGTTTGTGAAAAGCAACAACCAATTCTTGGTACTGGGATGAATGTGTAAACAAAAAATAATAAGGTTTCTGAACTAGGGTAAATAATTAGGGGCGATGGAGATAGCATAATGGTTATGCAAACAGACATTCATGCCGAGGCTCCAAAGTTTCAAGTTCAATACCAGGCACCATCATAAGCCAGAGCTGAGCAGTGCCCTGGTGTCTGTCTCTCTCTCTCTCTCTCTCTCTCTCTCTCTCTCTCTCTCACTGCATCTCTTTAAAAAACGAAATGAACAAGGTATTTAAAAAAGAGAAAATAAAGAGAGAGGCAGTCTGGGACTATGGATTGACCAGTCAACGCCCATGTTCAGCGGGGAAGCAATTACAGAAGCCAGACCTTTCACCTTCTGCATCCTACAATGACCTTGGGTCCATACTCCCAGAGGGTTAAAGAATAGGAAAGCTATCAGGGGAGGGGATGCGATACGGAGTTCTGGTGGTGGGAACTGTGTGGAGCTGTACCCCTCTTACCCTATGGTTTTGTTCATGTCTCCTTTTTTTAAACAAATTTAAAAAAATAATTTAAAAAATTCCTACAAAGCAAAAACAATAAGCAACAGGAATATCTTGTAGAAAAGAGAGAGAGAGAGAAAATAATTCAACACAGATAGATTTAAATTATCCCAGGTAGAGAAAGCAAGCGTGAGGACAGCGCATGTGTTGGGGTGGAGAGGAAGTAGTCCTGTGGACTTGCTTAAACAGGAGAGGCTGCCAGGTGGGAGGAGTGGCAGAAAGTGATCCTGAGTGCTCTCTGCTGACAGGGCTGTTGCTTCTCTGCAGGGTGTTGTTGGGCCTGTTGGACCTCCTGGCATTCCTGGCTCTGTGGTAAGCAGTGCTGTTATCAGTGGTGAGACGCGCAGAGTCATCACTGGTAGGACTGAGTCATTACCTCTATGGAACTAAGCACAGTTCTTCTAAAGACATGAGTTGAAGACCATATTTCTGATGCTAAAATCAAGATATGCTTTGAAAAATGTCTGAAATTGATGCATTGTAGTATGTCGTGTGAACATTTTTATTGGATGGGATAGAGAGAGAGGTTGACTGCTATTGAGATGCCACTACTGTTTCTGATGACTGCTTTGTCCCTCAGGTGCAGAAAGAAGGCCTGAAGGGTGAACAGGTAAGAGGAACATGGCTTCTCCCATGGTGTGACATACAGTATAAGGGGAAGAGAATGAAGTTCTCCACGGAGTTCTATTCGTGCTCAGAGGGAACCTTCCAGACGTGTGCGAGGAGGGCCTTCTGGCAGCACTGATGACACTCACTTTTACTCCCATTCCCCATTGGGAACCCTGAAAGAAAACACTGGTTCTGTAAAGGGTCATGGCGACCATATGGAAATGGCTAATCCATATCTGACTTGTGTTTCCAGGGTGCTCCCGGGCCTCGAGGGCACCAGGGCCCACCTGGACCTCCAGGAGCTCCAGTAAGTCATACCTCCCCACTCTAGGGTCTCCTCAGAACACCTCTGGCAAATAAGAATCATTCCTATGACTGAGTGCTAAGTTATGTCAGCAGCTCATTTCATCACTTGAGTGGTGGGTGTAGCCGGTGTCAACATCTAGCACATTATGAAGATGAGTCTAGGGGAGGCAGCATCACCAGCAGTAGCTCCTGCAGTTGCAAGTGTAAAACTGGGCTTAAAGGTGAGACATTGGGAGTTGGGTGGTAGTGCAGCAGGTTAAGTGCAGGTGGCACAAAGCACAAGGGCCGACTTAAAGATCCCGGTTCCAGCCCCCCCCCCCCGCTCCCCACCTGCAGGGGAGTCCTTCACAGGCTGTGAAGCAGGTCTGCAGGTGTCTGTCTTTCTCTCCCCCTCTCTGTCTTCCCCTCCTCTCTCCATTTCTCTCTGTCCTATCCAACAACGACAACAATAAAACAACAAGGGCAACAACAAGTAATAAATAATATATATAATAATTATATATTAATTATATAATATAATATAATTATATATTATATAATAATATATTATATATATTAATATATAATATTAACCAGAAATATAATGATTTATTATATATTAATAATAATATATAATTATATATATATATATATGTGTGTGTGTGAGACATTATACATCTCCAGGGGCCTTCAGGACACCCCTCTCCCCCACCCTCCACACAAACACACATATCAAATTCCAAATAGAGAGTGATTGACATTCTGGTGCTCAATCTGGTATTTTAGTTTTCTTTCAGATAAAATGGAAGAAAAAACAGTGCCAATTGTGTTGTTTCCCATGTACATTTGCTTTTGTCATGTATCTGATTGATTGTGACTTTGCAGTGGCTATGAAAATCTTAGTCTTTCAGTGTTTCTGTCTGTTAAGAATTGAATGATGTGTAAATAATTTGGCAGTAGAACATTCAAAAGGACCTTGTGATCATTTTGTGAGAGGAGTTCAGATTCTAGGAATAATTAATAAGAATGCAATAGTTTCTACAGGTCAAGAAGACAGGTTTAACTATGCTTCTCCTAACAGTACACTGCTACCTCTTTCAGGTTACTGTATGTCATTGAAAGAAGAAAATTTATAACACCCATAAATCAGTTATTCTGATTCATCAAAACCATTTCTTCCCTAGAATAAATGTATACAGTTTTGCTTAGGAAAAAAATTCAACTCAGGTATATCTGGGCAATTCAATATCACAGAGTTCAGGGTCAGAAAGGCTACCTTTTGAGAGTCAAGTGGTAGTGCAGCAGGTTAAAAGCAGGTGGTGCAAAGCGCAGGGACCAGCATAAGGATCCCGGTTCGAGCCCCTGGCTCCCCACCTGCAAGGGCGTCGCTTCATGAGCAGTGAAGCAGGTCTGCAGGTGTCTGTCTTTCTCTCCCCCCTCTCTGTCTTCCCCTCCTCTCTCCATTTCTCTCTGTCCTATCCAACAATGACAACATCAATAACAACAATAAGAACTACAAAAACAATAAAAAAACAACAAAGGCAACAAAAAGAAATAAAAGAATCATGAAAAAATAACTGTATGCACTTAAAAAGAAACGAAAAGCTACCTTTTGTCTTTATAACTTTAGATGCATTGCTAATATCTCTAAGCTTCAATGTTCAGGGTTATCCAACACTGTTATAATGCTGAGAAATTTGTAGTAAATAATGCTGAAAATACAGGACACTGTTTATAGTTAGCTTTCATGCATAGATTGGCAAATATATTTTAGATCTTTATTTACAAACATTTAACATCCGTACTATGGCATGCTTTGATATGCACATATATTCACATTAACTCTATATGAAGGTGCTCATTTTCAGTTTTTACCAATGAAGCACAATACTAATGACTTGCGGAAAGCCACACTAATAATAAAAAGCAAAACAGAGCTTTGAACCCAAATCAGACCAAGCTCTGCTTCTCCCTGAGTGCAAATTTCAGTTATATTTCCCTTCAGACATGTGAAAGGGGTTTTATAATACCTTATGGATCCCACTAATAAATAGGATGCTACTAATGTCTAGCCTTGTTTAAGCATGAAGAGGCCTTCTTGGACTCTAGAATCTGAGTCAAGAATATTTTGTTGTGGTCCGGGAGGTGGTGCAGTGGATAGGGCATTGGATTCTCAAGCATGAGGTCTTGAGTTTGATCCCCGGCAGCACATGTACCAGAGTGGTGTCTGGTTCTTTCTCTCTCTCCTCCAATCTTTCTCATTAATAAATGAATAAAATCTTTAAAAAAAAATAAAAAAGAATATTTTGTTAGTCTTCCCTCCCATGTATATTTATTATAATAAATAAGGATGTTTTCCCATCCAATTTGAGGTAGAGAGCAAAATATACCCTATGTTGTTGACCTTGTATTTACCACTTCCTGTTTTTGTTTTTCTGTTCACTCTTCTGAAGGGTCTTCTGGGTCTAGAAGGCAAAGAAGGACCCCCTGGATTACAAGGTCCTCGTGTAAGTAGACCGTTTTTCCCTATCTCATCCCTCAATTCACCATACTGGTCTCCATTTTGGAAGGTCAACAGAAGAAAGTGTGCTGACGATATGAAGTTAAAATGAACACTAAAAGAATAGAACATTTTAATGCAGTTCATCAAATAGGATTGAGAATCTGTAGGTACTTCCTACATATTTGGCCATGAGTTGATTTCTCTATATGCCCTGAGTTATGGATATAGAGACTCATGCCCTTGTGTGATCATAACCGTTGTGGAAGGTAGCCAGGGAAGAATGGTGAACTGGCCCAACCTGGGGGTTAACCAGGTATTCGTTTATAAGGTGGTGTCTTCAGGGAAAAGTAAGAGAAAAGTAGAATGAAAGGATAGAGGTCTGCCAACACCTTATCAATATTAACTACTTTAATATATTATCTCATGGTATTCCATCCAGTTTAATTTAATCTAGCTCTGGTTTTCTTATCTAGGTTGCGTGCATCTTATAGGTTCTCATTTACCAGTAATCACAACACAATGTCAGATGTTTAAGAAAGAAGGTCTAGGGGCCAGATGTTGGCGCATCAATTAAAAGTGCATATTACCAAGCACAAGAACACAGGTTCAAGCCCCCTTCCCCACCTGGAGAGGGAAAACTTTCTGAGTGCTGAAGTAATACTGCAGGGACCTCTATTTTCCCTCCCTTCTTCCTCCTCTCCTCCCCTTTCTTCTTTATCTCCCTCTTCTTCTCTCCTTCCCCTCTTCCGTTCTTTCTCTTCCTTCCTTCCTTCCTTCCATCCTCCCATCCTTCCTTTCTTCTTTCCTTCCTTCTTTCCTTCTTTCCTTCTTTCCTTCTTTCCCTTTGCCACCAGGCTTTCCCCTGGGGCTTGGTGTTTATGCTATGAATTCACTGCTTCTGGTAGCCACATTTCCCTTTTAATTTGATAGGACAGAGAAAAAAATGAGAAGAGGGATACAGGGAAAGAGAAAGAGACACTTGCAAACTGACTTCACAGCTCATGAAGCTTCTTCCTTATAGGCATTAAGCCGGGGCTCAAACACTGGTCCTTGTGCACTCATCTGGGTTGTGCCACTGACAAGGCCCCCAGGTATCTCTTTTTCTTCTGTTCCTCTTTACCTCTCCCTTCCTTCTCAACTTCTCTATGTGTATGTTCAACAAATAAATTAAATATTGAAAAAACAATAGGGGGCCGAGAGGTAGTGCACTGGGTTAAATGCACATAGTACAAAGCACAGGGTCCTGCACAAGGATCCCAGTTCCAGCCCCCAATTCCCCACCTGTGGGAAGTGTGTGCATATGTGTGTGTGTGGGGGGGGGTTGCTTCCCAAGTGGTGAGGCAGGTCTGCAGGTGTCTATCTTTCTCTACCCCTCTATGTCTTCCCTTCCTCTCTCCATTTCGACAAATTATGGCCGCCAGGAATAGTGGATTCATAGTGCAGGCACTGAGCCCCAGCAATAATCCTAGAGACAAAAAAAGAAAAAGAAAGAAAAACAAACAAACAAACCAAAAAAAAAAAAAAACACCACACTAACATATTAAAAAAGAAAGGAAGGTCTCTCTGGACAGCAAAAACAGTTCACTTAGATTGTCTCCCTGCTTTATTATGTATGTGGCTCAGGTTCAAAGCCAATCCAAAAGGTACTGGTTCAGTCTTTGGTTCTGTGGTGTGTTCCACTGTCTTTCTCTGTCTTAGTCTCTCCCTGTAGAATGCAAAGAAGTTGGAGTTGAGTATTGAAGCTGTGGTTAACACACACACACACACACACACACACACACACACAGGATAAAAAGGACAAAAAAAAGAATAATAAGTTTATTTAATATAAGTTGTGGGACCTATGGGTCTCAGGTGTACATATCTGATAAACTGCTGTTATGCTTATTCCCTGGTCCTCAAGAAATAAAAGTAGACACTTGTATATGTGTATAGACATAAATATTACATATTAAGGGAATACCAGTGAGTAGATCTGAAGCAATCCCAAGCACTACACCATCATTGCGTCTCTATTTCAGCATGCATCTTTAAAGGAGAAATGATATATATATGTATGTATCTTAATTTGGCAGGTTAATGGTTTTCAGTGCAGTTGTAGACACATAGATAGAATTTCTCATATCATCATGATAGATGTTTGCGAAACACTCTCACCCCAAGCCTAAGCTCTTCTCCACCATCATGCATCAGCAGTCCAGAGCCCTTTGCTTTGGCACAACACATGGAAAACAGTCCCAAGTTTTACTTTTTGTTCTTGTTTCTTAAGTTCTGCCCATTAGTGAGATCTTCCTATTTTCATCCTTCTCTTTCTGACTTATCTCACTTAACATGATTCCTTCAAACTCCATTTTATTCACCACCCAAACAGGAGACCCAAAGAGCTAACAGCTATATAAAAGATGTTCAGAATCACTGATTGTCAGAGAAATGGAAATAAAGACAACAGTACAATGTCATTTCACTCCTGTGAGGAAGTTATACATCAGAAAGGATAGTAACAGCAAATGTTGGAGAGGTTAGAGTCTGGATCTTGAGGCTACAGAGTCTGGACCTCATAAACAGAATGATGATATTACAAGTAGAAGGGTCAGTGGAGTACATGGGGGTCTGCCTGATTGTCCTACTGCTGCACTTAGTGGGTAAATGACAATGGCTTGGACCCAGAGTGTCTTGGGCACTTTTGACATTCTGTTGATGTCTCTCAATGCTAACAATGTTCCAGGCCATGGTTACTGCTCCCTCATGGCCAAAACAGGAGAAACAAATTGTGATGCTTCTCAGTGTGGACTGAGAAGCAGCTTCCTGTTCAGTTAGTCAGAAAAACCTGAGACAGAATGACTTGCTCAAGAAAATTATATCTTTCCTCCCTTTGCAATGACCTGTCATTTTTCTCCGCATCAATTCGAATTCAAACATCATGCTGAAAAAGTTCATTAATGCCGCTCACACACTGATACTATGAAAGGGGAAAAGAGGAGACAATGACAAGTCACAGAGATCTGAAAATTGAGACACTGCAAACTTAAAGTATGGGGTGAGGAAAGGGACCTGGGGAAAGGGCCCTTTATTTTAGAGATTAGCACAAGAGGCAGACATTGTAATC